>NW_027464159.1:0-158761 GCF_050947455.1 Rhinoderma darwinii
CCTCAGGGGGGGACACCTCCTCAGAGCCCCGGCCTCAGCTTCATCTCTCATTATACATCCAGGAGATCCCCTCCTCCCCAGGACAAGCCCTTATATACCCCTCAGGGGGGGAGGAACATCTTGGCAGTTTCTAGTCACCATCATTATAATGACTTTAGTTTGTATTTCTACTGTCTGTATGTGAGTTGTGTCCTTTGTACTATTATGTGTATTGCCACAGCCAGGATGAGGACATAGGGGGGGGGGGATAATTGGATCACCTTTGTTTGCTGGTCTGTACTCTAGCTGAGTGATGGTGGCGCCTTCTGATGACCCCTGTGGAGACTGGACAATGAGGACACTTTATGTCTTGTGGCTGCACCTCTGACTCCTCTGTCCATAGGCTGGAGACATGACCTGTGGTACCTGATTACAGGATCATTCCTCTCTGCTGAGGGCTCACAATAAACCACACATAATGCACCATCACAACCTCTCCCCTCGTATAATAAGTGAACTGGCCATGTGTCCTACACAGGCCGCTGGCCACCACACTCATAAGCCACTTATTACAGTTCAATAAGAACAGTTCACAGGCTGTAAAGAAAGTCCAGTGCACATGTACATCCGGGAAAAGAGCAATGTCTGGAAACACCATCACAAAGTTCGTCATCTGTTCGTTTTGGAAGACCTGATCCGGTGGCTTCCAGGACAGTCCAGCCCGTGAGATGTAGTCTCTGGGCTCAGGGGGTTTCTTGGGACCTTTTATCCAGTTTACAGGTTTCTGCAGATTCCGCATGGTCCATCCAGACACTTTCCTCCTGACTGCATCCCACCACCATATATTGGGCATGCTGGCATACTATCTAACCCATCACCCGGGCAAAGATCATAACACAAAATACAATCACAGTTCAGAATTGTAGTGAGTCCTGAGAATTTGGTGGCAGAAGATGGGGAGGTAGAAGTCAAATCGGTTTGAGAAAACAATGGCCATGGCCATATTTGAAAAGGGTCTGAAGTCTCAACATCATGAAGGTCATCACTGCTGTTGGGACAAGTGTCTGGTTGTCCTCCGCAGGCCTGCTCCTCCAATGCTCCTTCTTCCACCTTAGAACTCGCTGACACTCCAGTGTCATCCTCATCCATGTTGGAAGACTGTGCGCCTGGAGAGTCTATACTGACCGTAACATCCACAACATCATTGGACAAAGACAAATCAGACCTCAAGGTAACAATACAGCCGGGCTCCTCAACCTCTTGGAAATCCTGGGATGAAGGGAATGCAGGAAACACATCGCCAGGAGAAGCACAAACTTCATTGCTCACTAGTGGGTCTGTTTCGTCTGACTTAACCTCAGTTGGGCTTTCAGAACTGGCACTGGTGATCTCAGTGCTAAAGGTTACAGGAGGTCCAGTGCTAGTTATATCTCCTGTGTTTTCATCATCGACACCAGCGCTAGTTATATCTCCTGTGTCTTCATCATCCGCACCAGTGCTAGTTATATCTCCTGTGTCTTCATCATCCACACCAGTGCTAGTTATATCTCCTGTGTCTTCATCATCCACACCAGTGCTAGTTATATCTCCTGTATCTTCATCATCCACAGGATTTGTTTCTGTAGATATATTGACATCTTCTGTATACATTCCTTCCGGTCCTGAATTAAGTTCAGAATATTTTCACTCTTCCTGGTGCTCCCACGTCTCATGGGATATGCTGCCCCCACACTCCACATCACTCACCTAAGGACACTCTGGAATTTTCTCTGGAGATCTGTAGCGATCAGAGCCTGGAGCAGCAGCACAATCCTTATAACACTGTGCTGACCGTTTACACCAGGTTTGTGGCACCTCTCGCTCCGCTTGTGCCAGACACCAATTCCAGTCCCAGAACCATTGGCGTAACTACCGCGGTAGCAGTCGTAGCGGCTGCTATGGGGCCGGCGGCTTGAGGGGGCCTGTACCGCCAGCCGACATGCCCCCCCCATATGCCCGGTGGCGCCGTTAGCAGTCATTATGGCTGCTACGGCGGTAGCGCCGCTACTACGGGGCCCGCGCTGCCGAGCCCTCTCATGCCCGTAGGTGTCGCTTGCACCGGAGGTGGTCCCGGTGCTAGCGACAGCCAAATACATGCATTAGCGCTGAATGGCTGGGCATGTTCCGTGCCCGACCATTCAGCGCCTTACAATGATGCTGATTGGTGCGGCAAAATGACTTGCCCTGCCAATCAGCGCCTTTCGATGACGCTAGTGGCGCAATGATGTCATCACGCCGCTTCCGTGCTTGAAAGGTGCTGATTGACAGGGCAAGTTATTCTGCCCCGCCAATCAGCATCATTGAACGCGTCGTTCAGCTCCAGCAGACCTGCTCAGAAGAGTGCAGATCTGCATTGCCATTGGACGGCGCGGGAACGGGATCATGTGAGTATGTAACGTTTTTTTGTTTTTTTCCAATAAAACTGTGACTGGCATTATCTATAGTGGGGGCTCTATCTACAGGGGGGGTTGTCTATATGTGGGCCACTATATACAGGAGGGTCTATATGTGGGGATGTGGAGCAGTATCTACAGGGGGGACTATATGTGGGGATGTGGGCCACTATATATAGCAGGGTCTATGTGTGGGCCACTATTTACAGGGGTGGTCTATATGTGGGCCACTGTATACAGGGGTGGTCTATATGTGGGGCACTATATACAGGGGGAGCTATATGTATATCACTATCTATAGGGGAGATATGTTTTAGGGCACTTTCTATAGGGTTGGGCTATATGTGGGACACTATATACAGGGGTGGGTTACCTGTGGGGCACTAGCTTCAAGGTGGCTATATGTAGGACACTGTCTACAGGTTTGACACTATATACAGGGGGAGCTATATGTGAAACTATCTACTGAGGTGGGCTATACGTGGAGCACTATCTATAGGGGAAGCAATATGTAGGGAAGCACAGTGGCTCAGTGGTTAGCACTATTGCCTTGCAGCTCTGGAGTCCATATTTAGGCACTATCTACAGAGGGCTGTATATGGGACACTATCTACAGGGGGCTATGGGGGCACTATCTACAGGGGGCATGGTGTGTGTATGGGACACGGACTATGGTACTATTATAATCAGGGACACAGTGTATGGCGCTATTATAGTTAGAGGTGCAGTGTATGGAGCTTTATTATATTTAGAGGTATTGTATGATCTGCCGCGAGATGATGGGTGGTGTGATTATGATATGATTTTATTTTGTGAAACAGCATCTCCCAGCATATCGTTATCATTGTTCGTGCCATGCTGTGAGCTGTAGTTTTATGCCATACAGACCTATACGGCAGGGGTAGCACTAAATTGAGCTGTATGTGTTCTGGTGTATATATGTACTAATCTTGGTTCTGATGCTGTATGTAAGTACTGAGCTTGGTTCTGGTGCTGTATATACGTATGAGATTGGTTTTGGTACTGTATATATGTACTGAGTTTGGTTCTGGTTCTGTATATATGTATGGGCTTGGTTCTACTGTTGTTTTTATGTACTGAGGTTGGTTCTGGTGCTGTATATATGTCAGAGCTTGGTTCTGGGGCTGTATATATGTGCTGAGGTTGGTTCTGGGGATGTATTTATGTACTGAGGTTGGTTCTGGTATTGCATATATGTATGGGCTTGGTTCTAGTGCTGTATTTATGAACTGAGCTTGGTACTGGGGCTGTATTTATGTACTGAACTTGGTTCTGGAGCTGTATTTATGTACTGAGGTTGGTTCTGGTGCATGTATATATGTATGGGCTTGGTTCTAGTGCTGTATATATGTATGGGCTTGCTTCTAGTGCTGTATTTATGTACTGGGCTTTGTTCTAGTGCTGTGTATATGTACTGAGCTTTGTTCTGGTGCTATATATATATGTATGAGCTTTGCTCTAGTGCTGTATATATGTACTGAGCTTGGTTCTGGAGCTGTATTTATGTACTGAGGTTGGTTCTAGTGCTGTATTTATGTACTGAGCTTGGTTCTGGAGCCGTATTTATGTACTGAGGTTGGTTCCGGTGCTGTATATATGTATGGGCTTGTTCTAGTGCAGTATTTATGTACTGAGCTTTGTTCTAGTGCTGTATATATATGTACTGATCTTGGTTCTGGTGCTGTATATATGTATGGGCTTGGTTTTGGTGCTGTATATATGTATGAGCTTTGTTCTAGTGATGTATATGTGTACTGAGCTTTGTTCTGGTGCTGTATATATGCACTGAGCTAAGTTCTGGTGCTGTATATATGTACTGAGCTTTGTTCTGGTGCTGTATATATGGATCTGTAATTATATAGGATATATTTATAATAACAAAATTGCAGGGCAGATGGAATTATTCTCAAGTCATTGTATATTTCATGGGAATCTGTCTGGTAGTTTTAACTCCTTGAACCGCCACCATGCGGTAATACATGACCTGACAATATTTCCAAACATTCCCCTGTATGTTTTTTCAGATGCAGCAAAATCTTTCAAATCAACTTTTAAAACGTCGCACACTATGCTAATTACCCATTACAGGGTCATGGGGGGGTGCCGCTATCCTGAAGAGTCACATAGTCCTGCCTCCAAACCCACCTCTCCATGTTTGAGTGACATCTCCCTGGCTGATACAACTTTCTCAGATGCACCATTGCCTTGTGGCACTATACACAAGAGGGGGCTGTGTGGCACTATACACAATGGGGGGCTGTGTGGCACTATACACATGGGGGAACTGTATGGCACTATTTACAAGAGGAGGGCTGTGGCTCTATCTACAAGGGGGGGATGTGCTGCACTATCTACTAAGGGTGGCTGGGCTGCACTATTTACCTAGGGGGGACTGTGTGGCACTACATACAAGGGAGGGGGCTGTGTGGCACCATATACAGTGGGAGATGTATAGCGCTATATACAGTGGGGGCTTTATGGCGATGTCTACAGGGGGCTGTATGGCACTATCTACAAGGGGGAGTTAGGGCGCTATCTACAAATGGGATGTGACACTATCTATAGGCGGGGCTTTATCTTTATAGCACTGTCTACAGGGGGGCTGTATGAGACATTCTACAGGGGGCACTATTTATAAGGAAGGCTGCTTGTGGCACCCGGGGGGGGGCCCGGTCAAGAGTTTGCTATGCAGCCCAGTCTTACCTTTTTATGCCCCTGCCCAGAACTTATCATCCTTGGAGGCCAAACATCCCAGAACATCCATGGTCTCCTGGTAAAACTCCCTAGCTCGCACAAGAACTTGTTCCTTCCTTGCCATAGTCAGAGCCTTATCCCAAGCCCAGCATTCAATGTCTCCTGTAGACTTTGGTTCGAGACAGTCCATTGCCTCCTGGTAAACTACAATTGCTCTCCTCACGATAGACATCTGGGTGTGCAGACCTCTGTCCATCTCTCCTGCACTCTGTTGATCCCACTTCTGATACCAGTTGTCATGGGGTTCGTTAGGTTAAGGCACGATCAGCAGAGCCAGTGATGACAGGGCAACTCCAACAGGGTTTATTGTAGCCAATGCTGACAGAACAAGTCATGTTCAATGCAGGAACAGCACAGTCCACAAAATCATCATAGGAACCTCCTCAGAGTGACGGCTGTAGCTTCATCTCTCATTATACATCCAGGAGATCCCCCTCCTCCCCAGGACAAGCCCTTATATACCCCTCAGGGGGAGGAACATCTTGGCAGTTTCTAGTCACCATCATTTGTTATAGTGACTTTAGTTTGTAGTTCTACTGTCTGTATAGATCGACGGTAGATGGATGGATGGATGGATGGATAGATCAATGGTAGATGGATGAATAGATCGACGGCAGATGGATGGATGGATAGAGCGACGGTAGATGGATGGATCGACGGTAGATGGATGAATGGATAGATCGACGGTAGATGGATGGATAGAGCGATGGTAGATGGATGGATAGAGCGACGGTAGATGGATGGATGGATGGATCGACGGAAGATGGATGGATGGATGGATGGATAGATCGATGTATGGATAGATCGACGGGAGATGGATGGATGGATCGACGGGAGATGGATGGATGGATCGACGGGAGATGGATGGATGGATAGAACGACGGGAGATGGATGGATCGACGGTAGATTGGTGTATAGATCGATGGTAGATGGATGGGAGATGGATGGATAGATCGACGGGAGATGGATGGATAGATCGACGGGAGATGGATAGATTGACGGTAGATGGCTGGATGGATAGATCGACGGGAGATGGATGGATAGATCGACGGTAGATGGATGGATAGATCGACGGTAGATGGATGGGAGATGGATGGATAGATCGACGGGAGATGGATGGATAGATCGACGGGAGATGGATGGATAGATCGACGGGAGATGGATGGATAGATTGACGGGAGATGGATGGATGGATAGATCGACGGTAGATGGATGGATAGATCGACGGTAGATGGATGGATGGATAGATCGGTGGGAGATGGATAGATTATCATGGGGTTCGTTAGGTTAATACACGATCAGCAGAGCCAGTGACGACAGGGCAACTCCAACAGGGTTTATTGCATCCAATGCTGACAGAACAAGTCACCTTCACTGCAGGAACAACACACAGTCCACAAAATAAGGTGATCACAGGAACATCCTCAGGGCGCCGGCCTCAGCTTCAGCTCTTCTTAAGGTTTAAATCCAGAAGATCTCCATCCTCCCCAGGACAAGCCCTTATATACCCCTCAGGGGAGGAACATCTTTTCAGTTTCTAGTCACCATCATTTGTTATAATGACTTTAGTTTGTAGTTCTACTGTCTGTATGTGAGTTGTGTCCTTTGTACTATTATGTGCATTGCCCAACTATTGTCTGCCACAGCCGGGATGAGGACACAATGGGGAAGATAATTGGATCTGCTTGATTTGCTGGTCTCTAGCTGAGTGATGGTGGTGCCTCCTAATGACCCCCTGTGGGGACTGGACAATGAGAACACTTTATGTCTCGTGGACTGTACCTCTGACTCGTCTGATTGTCCATAAGCTGGAGATACGACCTGTGATACCTGATTACAGAGTCATTCCTCTCTGCTGAGGACTCACAATAAACCACACATAATGCACGATCACATGGATCAACGGGAGATGGATGGATCAACGGAGATGGATGGATCGACGGGAGATGGATGGATCGACGGGAGATGGATGGATCGACGGGAGATGGATGGATCGACGGGAGAAGGATGGATCGACGGGAGAAGGATGGATCGACGGGAGATGGATGGATCGACGGGAGATGGATGGATCGACGGGAGATGGATGGATCGACGGGAGATGGATGGATCGACGGGAGATGGATGGATCGACGGGAGATGGATGGATCGACGGGAGATGGATGGATCGACGGGAGATGGATGGATCGACGGGAGATGGATGGATCGACGGGAGATGGATCGATCGACGGGAGATGGATCGATCGACGGGAGATGGATCGATCGACGGGAGATGGATCGATAGATCGACGGGAGATGGATCGATAGATCGACGGGAGATGGATCGATAGAGCGACGGGAGATGGATCGATAGATCGACGGGAGATGGATCGATAGATCAACAGGAGATGGATGGATGGATGGATCGACGGTAGATGGATGAATGGATCGACGGGAGATGGATATGAGATAGATAGATAGATAGATAGATATGAGATAGATAGATAGATAGATAGATAGATAGATAGATAGATAGATAGATAGATAGATAGATAGATAGATAGATAGATAATGTGCTCCTAAGCCCTTATTATGTTCTTGATGTGTGGGAAGAAAACTGGATGGACCGGACTCCCTGCGGAGGATAGAAGTCACCATCACATTACTGCAAGGAGGGGGCAGTGACCACTGAGGTGTAATAGTGGGAGGCAAAGCCCCCCCCCCCTATGTAACAGACACAAGCCGCTGTAGAACCTCTTTAAAAAGTGAACACTTCATGTCCGTATCTAAATAACATGTACCATATGCAAAGAGATTCTGCAGCAGCTAGTCTGTAAATGACAAGTCATGGTGCTCTAGTTGTTATATAAGGGAACTCCTCCTTTTTTTATAATCTGCAGGTGCATTATACCATATATATACCCCTTTATTGTGCCCATGTATATACCATCATATTGTGCCCATGTATATAACCTCATATTGTGCCCATTTATATACCCTCTTATAGTGCCCATGTATATAACCTCATATTGTGCCCATTTATATACCATCATATTGTGCCCATGTATATACCCTCATATTGTGCCCATGTATATACCCTCATATTGTGCCGATGTGTATACCATCTTATTGTGCCCATGTATATACCCTCTTATTGTACCCATGTATATACCCTCATATTAGGCCCATGTATATACCCTCATATTATGCCCATGTATATACCCTCATATTGTGCCCATGTATATACCCTCATATTGTGCCCGTGTATATACCCTCATATTGTGCCAATGTGTATACCCTCTTATTGTGCCCATGTATATACCCTCATATTGTGCCTATGTATATACCCTCATATTGTGCCCATGTGTATACCCTCTTATTGTGCCCATGTATATAACTTCATATTGTGCCCATCTATATACCCTCATATTCTGCCCCTGTATATACCCTAATATTGTGCCCATGTTTATACCCTCATATTCTGCCCGTGTATATACCGTCATATTGTGCCCGTGTATATACCGTCATATTGTGCCCGTGTATATACCCTCATATTGTCCCCGTGTATATACCCTCATATTGTGCCCGTGTATATACCCTCATATTGTGCGCGTGTATATACCCTCATATTGTGCCCGTGTATATAGCCTAATATTGTGCCCGTGTGTAACTTATGTTCGGGTTGTGTGGATATTAGTGTGTCTGGTACCAGCCGTGTGACGTGACAGGAAGCAGTTGTCGTTCTTCTGCGTCTATATTAAGAACAAATCCTCATGTTTCCTAAATATCCGTGCACTGTGCCAGGGGCGGGCGTCACAGACTGAAGAGGGTCTACAGAGCCGGACAGCAGGTAAACATGTGGGACCTCTCATGTCTTCTAATCAAGCAGCAGAGTGTAGCATCTGTCTTCTGTGGGTATTATGGGGGGCCAGACGGGCAATAGGACAGCACCCACAGCCCTTTGGTCACTTACAACACTCCATAAAGTTTATGTGTAGGGCCTGCAACCAAAATTAAAGTGACCTGGCCCCTCAAGAGCAAAGTATTTACCTAAACCAAGTGTATAGAGGCTATAGATGTCGGTAAGCGGCCGTTATCTTTAATCCCGTGGTCCTGGTCACTCTGTCCGTCCATGCAGCCGGCCTTCGTTTTATATGAAATCCAATATACATTCCATGGGGAATTATGAAAAACCTTATTACTGACCCTATATGTTCATGATTACCTCCATCAGATGTCCTCCTCACAGTTGTAGCACGTTATCTCTGTTCCACCAATGTGTGAAGAATGGATGATGTGTGGCTATGACGGATGTGTATTTACTCTAAGAAAGGGAGCCGGACCGACCGGGGTAGACCCGAAGAGATATTACTGATATCCCCACAAATTATATTAATCAGCATATGGACATGCCATGGACATTGGCTGCTCTCGCCATGATTGTCCATCAAGTAGGGCAGTGCCCACCAGCAACCTTAGATAATCCTACTATGTGATAGAGACGAGCGGTGGAGATGTCACAAGCTTCACCATGGATTATCTCCCTGCCTAAATTCTCGTCCTATCAACACACAAGCAATGCGAAGGCGAGGCGCTGTAGAAGAGTGACATTTAAAATTCTAGAAGATGGATAAGTGATACTTGTAGATCCTGGAAGATGGATGAGTGATATTTGTAGATTTGGTACATGGATGAGTGATACTTGTAGATCCTGGAAGATGGATGCGTGATACTTGTAGATCCTGGAAGATGGATTCGTGATACTTGTAGATCCTGGAAGATGGATGAGTGATACTTGTAGATCCTGGAAGATGGATGAGTGATAATTGTAGAATCTGGAAGATGGATGAGTGATACTTGTAGATCCTGGAAGATGGATGAGTGATACTTGTAGATCCTGGAAGATGGATGAGTGATACTTGTAGATCCTGGATGATGGATGAGTGATATTTGTAGAATCTGGAAGATGGATGAGTGATACATGTAGATCCTGGAAGATGGATGAGTGATACTTGTAGATCCTGGAAGATGGATGAGTGATACTTGTAGATCCTGGAAGATGGATGCGTGATACTTGTAGATCCTGGAAGATGGATGAGTGATACTTGTAAATCCTGGAAGATGGATGAGTGATACTTGTAGATCCTGGAAGATGGATGAGTGATACTTGTAGATCCTGGAAGATGGATGAGTGATATTTGTAGATTTGGTAGATGGATGAGTGATACTTGTAAATCCTGGAAGATGGATGAGTGATACTTGTAGATCCTGGAAGATGGATGAGTGATACTTGTAGATCCTGGAAGATGTATGAGTGATACTTGTGGACCCTGGAAGATAGATGAGTGATATTTGTAGATTTGGTAGATGGATGAGTGAGAATTGTAGATCCTGGACGATGGATGAGTGATACTTGTAAATCCTGGAAGATGGATGAGTGATACTTGTAAATCCTGGAAGATGGATGAGTGATACTTGTAGATCCTGGAAGATGGATGAGTGATATTTGTAGATTTGGTAGATGGATGAGTGATACTTGTAAATCCTGGAAGATGGATGAGTGATACTTGTAGATCCTGGAAGATGGATGAGTGATACTTGTAGATCCTGGAAGATGGATGAGTGATACTTGTAGATCCTAGGAGATGGATGAGTGATACTTGTAGATCCTGGAAGATGGATGATTGATACTTGTAGATCCTGGAAGATGTATGAGTGATACTTGTAGATCCTGGAAGATGGATGGGTGATACTTGTAGATCCTGGAAGATGGATGGGTGATACTTGTAGATCCTGGAAGATGGATGAGTGATACTTGTAGATCCTGGAAGATGGATGGGTGATACTTGTAGATCCTGGAAGATGTATGAGTGATAATTGTAGATCCTGGAAGATGGATGAGTGATACTTGTAGATCCTGGAAGATGGATGAGTGATACTTGTAGAATCTGGAAGATGGATGAGTGATACTTGTAGATCCTGGAAGATGTATGAGTGATACTTGTAGATCCTGGAAGATTGATGAGTGATACTTGTAGATCCTGGAAGATGGATGAGTGATACTTGTAGGTCCTGGAAGATGGATGAGTGATACTTGCAGATCCTGGAAGATGGATGAGTGATACTTGCAGATCCTGGAAGATGGATGAGTGATATTTGTATAGAATCTGGAAGATGGATGAGTGATACTTGTAGATCCTGGAAGATGGATGAGTGATACTTGTAGAATCTGGAAGATGGATGAGTGATACTTGTAGATCCTGGAAGATGGATAAGTGATACTTGTAGAATCTGGAAGATGGATGAGTGATACTTGTAGACCCTAGAAGATGGATGAGTGATACTTGTAGACCCTGGAAGATGGATGAGTGATATTTGTAGATCCTGGAAGATGGATGAGTGATACTTGTAGATCCTGGAAGAT
The DNA here is from genome assembly GCF_050947455.1 of Rhinoderma darwinii. Classification (NCBI taxonomy): domain Eukaryota; kingdom Metazoa; phylum Chordata; class Amphibia; order Anura; family Rhinodermatidae; genus Rhinoderma; species Rhinoderma darwinii. The sequence goes on from NW_027464159.1 coordinate 11,587, forward strand.
GGATGAGTGATACTTGTAGAATCTGGAAGATGGATGAGTGATACTTGTAGACCCTGGAAGATGGATGAGTGATACTTGTAGATCCTGGAAGATGGATGAGTGATAATTGTAGATCCTGGAAGATTGATGAGTGATACTTGTAGATCCTGGAAGATGGATGAGTGATACTTGTAGATCCTGGAACATGGATGAGTGATACTTGTAGATATTGGAAGATGGATGTGTAAAGGATCTGCCAGACACAACTTCTGTGTCGACACCCATAGGTAATCAGTCTTCACCTGCTTCTATGTCTGTGAGACTGACTCCATCTTCCACCACCCAGGATGGCAGGCTTAGGAGTGGGAGAGCCTATCACAGCCTGGCCAGACGGAGCTAGCTCCCGCCCTCTGTTTATTTATACCTGCCTTTCCTGTTCCTCCTTTGCTTGTGATTCTTCTCTGTTTGTTTCCTGGCCCTGCTGCAGCTTCTTGAACTACTGATCCTCTGCTTGTGATTGACCTTGGCTTTTCTGATCACTCTTCTGCACTGCATTTTTGTACCTCGCTCATCTCCTGGTTTGACTCGGCTCGTTCACCTCGCTTGTTGCTCACGGTGTTCCCGTGGGCAACTTCCCCATTTCCCTGGCTTCTTTGTACCCTTGTCTGTTAGTCTGTCGTGCACCTATTGAGTGTAGGGATCGTCGCCCAGTTGTACTTCGTCGCCTAGGGTGGGTCGTTGCAAGTAGGCAGGGACTGAGTGGCGGGTAGATTAGGGTTCACTTGTCTGTTTCCCTACCCCAACATTACAGGATGAGTGATAGTTGTAGATCCTGGAAGATGAATGAGTGATACTTGTAAATCCTGGAAGATGGATGAGTGATACTTGTAGATCCTGGAAGATGGATGAGTGATACTTGTAGATCCTGGAAGATGGATGAGTGATACTTGTAAATCCTGGAAGATGGATGAGTGATACTTGTAGACCCTGGAAGATGGATGAGTGATACTTGTAGATCCTGGAAGATGGATGAGTGATACTTGTAGATCCTGGAAGATGGATGAGTGATACTTGTAGATCCTGGAAGATGGATGAGTGATACTTGAAGATAATGGAAGATGGATGACTGATACTTGTAGATCATGGAAGTTGGATGAGTGATACTTGTAGAATCTGGAAGATGGATGAGTGATAATATTAGATCCTGGAACATGAATGAGTGATAATTGTAGATCCTGGACGATGGATGATTGATACTTGTAGATCCTGGGAGATGGATGAGTGATACTTGTAGATCCTGGAAGATGTATGAGTGATACTTGTAGATCCTGGAAGATGTATGAGTGATACTTGTGGAACCTGGAAGATAGATGAGTGATATTTGTAGATTTGGTAGATGGATGAGTGAGAATTATAGATCCTGGACGATGGATGAGTGATACTTGTAGAATCTGGAAGATGGATGAGTGATACTTGTAGATCCGGGAAGATGGATGAGTGATACTTGTAGATGTGGTAGAGGGATGAGTGATACTTGTAAAACCTGGAAGATGGATGCGTGATACTTGTAGATCCTGGAAGAGGGATAAGTGATACTTGTAGATCCTGGAAAATGGATGATACTTGTAGATCCTGGAAGATGTATGAGTGATACTTGTAGATCCTGGAAGATGGATGAGTGATACCTGTAGATCCTGGAAGATGGATGAGTGATACTTGTAGATCCTGGAAGATGGATGAGTGATACTTGTAGAATCTGGAAGATGGATGAGTGATAATATTAGATCCTGGAACATGAATGAGTGATAATTGTAGATCCTGGACGATGGATGATTGATACTTGTAGATCCTGGGAGATGGATGAGTGATACTTGTAGATCCTGGAAGATGTATGAGTGATACTTGTGGACCCTGGAAGATAGATGAGTGATATTTGTAGATTTGGTAGATGGATGAGTGAGAATTGTAGATCCTGGACGATGGATGAGTGATACTTGTAGAATCTGGAAGATGGATGAGTGATACTTGTAGATCCTGGAAGATGGATGAGTGATACTTGTAGATGTGGTAGAGGGATGAGTGATACTTGTAAAACCTGGAAGATGGATGCGTGATACTTGTAGATCCTGGAAGAGGGATAAGTGATACTTGTAGATCCTGGAAAATGGATGATACTTGTAGATCCTGGAAGATTGTATGAGTGATACTTGTAGATCCTGGAAGATGGATGAGTGATACTTGTAGATCCTGGAAGATGGATGAGTGATACTTGTAGATCCTGGAAGATGGATGAGTGATACTTGTAGATCCTGGAAGATGTATGAGTGATACTTGTAGATCCTGGAAGATGGATGAGTGATACTTGTAGATCCTGGAAGATGGATGAGTGATACTTGTAGATCCTGGAAGATGGATGGGTGATACTTGTAGATCCTGGAAGATGTATGAGTGATAATTGTAGATCCTGGAAGATGGATGAGTGATACTTGTAGATCCTGGAAGATGGATGAGTGATACTTGTAGAATCTGGAAGATGGACGAGTGATACTTGTAGATCCTGGAAGATGTATGAATGATACTTGTAGATCCTGGAAGATTGATGAGTGATACTTGTAGATCCTGGAAGATGGATGAGTGATACTTGTAGGTCCTGGAAGATGGATGAGTGATACTTGCAGATCCTGGAAGATGGATGAGTGATACTTGCAGATCCTGGAAGATGGATGAGTGATATTTGTATAGAATCTGGAAGATGGATGAGTGATACTTGTAGAATCTGGAAGATGGATGAGTGATACTTGTAGATACTGGAAGATGGATGAGTGATACTTGTAGAATCAGGAAGATGGATGAGTGATACTTGTAGACCCTAGAAGATGGATGAGTGATACTTGTAGATCCTGGAAGATGGATGAGTGTTGCTTGTAGATCCTGGAAGATGGATGAGTGATACTTGTAGAATCTGGAAGATGGATGAGTGATACTTGTAGATCCTGGAAGATGGATGAGTGATACTTGTAGATCCTGGAAGATGGATGAGTGATAATTGTAGATCCTGGAAGATGGATGAGTGATAATTGTAGATCCTGGAAGATGGATGAGTGATAATTGTAGATCCTGGAAGATGAATGAGTGATACTTGTAGATCCTGGAAGATGGATGAGTGATACTTGTAGATATTGGAAGATGGATGTGTGATACTTGTAGACCCTGGAAGATGGATGAGTGATACTTGTAGATCCTGGAAGATGGATGAGTGATAATTGTAGATCCTGGAAGATGGATGAGTGATATTTGTAGATCCTGGAAGATGGATGAGTGATACTTGTAGATCCTGGAAGATGGATGAGTGATACTTGTAGAATCTGGAAGATAGATGAGTGATACTTGTAGACCCTGGAAGATGGATGAGTGATACTTGTAGAATCTGGAAGATGGATGAGTGATACTTGTAGACCCTGGAAGATGGATGAGTGATACTTGTAGATCCTGGAAGATGGATGAGTGATAATTGTAGATCCTGGAAGATGGATGAGTGATACTTGTAGATCCTGGAAGATGGATGAGTGATAATTGTAGATCCTGGAAGATGGATGAGTGATACTTGTAGATCTTGGAAGATGGATGAGTGATACTTGTAGACCCTGGAAGATGGATGAGTGATACTTGTAGGTCCTGGAAGATGGGTGAGTGATAATTGTAGATCCTGGAAGATTGATGAGTGATACTTGTAGATCCTGGAAGATGGATGAGTAATAATTGTAGATCCTGGAAGATGAATGAGTGATACTTGTAGATCCTGGAAGATGGATGAGTGATACTTGTAGATATTGGAAGATGGATGTGTAAAGGATCTGCCAGACACAACTTCTGTGTCGACGCCTATAGGTAATCAGTCTGCACCTGCTTCTATGTCTGTGAGACTGACTCCATCTTCCACCACCCAGGATGGCAGGCTTAGGAGTGGGAGAGCCTATCACAGCCTGGCCAAACGGAGCTAGCTCCCGCCCTCTGTCTATTTATACCTGCCTTTCCTGTTCCTCCTTTGCTTGTGATTCTTCTCTGTTTGTTTCCTTGCCCTGCTGCAGCTTCTTGAACTACTGATCCTCTGCTTGTGATTGACCTTGGCTTTTCTGATCACTCTTCTGCTCTGCGTTTTTGTACCTCGCTCATCTCCTGGTTTGACTCGGCGCGTTCACCTCGCTTGTTGCTCATCGTGTTCCCGTGGGCAACTTCCCCATTTCCCTGGCTTCTTTGTACCCTTGTCTGTTAGTCTGTCGTGCACCTATTGAGGGTAGGGACCGTCGCCCAGTTGTATTCCGTCGCCTAGGGCGGGTCATTGCAAGTAGGCAGGGACTGAGTGGCGGGTAGATTAGGGCTCACTTGACTGTTTCCCTACCCCGACATTACAGGATGAGTGATAGTTGTAGATCCTGGAAGATGAATGAGTGATACTTGTAGATCCTGGAAGATGGATGAGTGATACATGTAGATCATGGAAGTTGGATGAGTGATACTTGTAGAATCTGGAAGATGGATGAGTGATAATATTAGATCCTGGAAGATGGATGAGTGATAATTGTAGATCCTGGACGATGGATGAGTGATAATTGTAGATCCTGGAAGATGGATGAGTGATACTTGTAGATCCTGGGAGATGGATGAGTGATACTTGTAGATCCTGGAAGATGGATGAGTGATACTTGTGGACCCTGGAAGATAGATGAGTGATATTTGTAGATTTGGTAGATGGATGAGTGATAATTGTAGATCCAGGAAGAGGGATAAGTGATACTTGTAGATCATGGAAAATGGATGAGTGATACTTGTAGATCCTGGAAGATGTATGAGTGATACTTGTAGATCCTGGAAGATGGATGAGTGATACTTGTAGATCCTGGAAGATGGATGAGTGATACTTGTAGATCCTGGAAGATAGATGAGTGATACTTGTAGATCCTGGAAGATGGATGAGTGATACTTGTAGATCCTGGAAGATGGATGAGTGATACTTGTAGATCCTGGAAGATGGATGAGTGATACTTGTAGAATCTGGAAGATGGATGAGTGATACTTGTAGAATCTGGAAGATGGATGAGTGATACTTGTAGACCCTGGAAGATGGATGAGTGATACTTGTAGATCCTGGAAGATGGATGCGTGATACTTGTAGATCCTGGAAGATGGATAAGTAATACTTGTAGATCCTGGAAGATGGTTGAGTGATACTTTTAGATCCTGGAAGATGTATGAGTGATACTTGTAGATCCTGGAAGATGGATGAGTGATACTTGTAGATCCTGGAAGATGGATGAGTGATACGTGTAGAATCTGGAAGATGGATGAGTGATACTTGTAGATCCTGGAAGATGGATGAGTGATACTTGTAGAATCTGAAAGATGGATGAGTGATACTTGTAGATCCTGGAAGATGGATGAGTGATACTTGTAGATCCTGGAAGATGGATGAGTGATACTTGTAGATCCTGGAAGATGGATGAGTGATACTTGTAGATCCTGGAAGATGGATGAGAGATACTTGTAGATCCTGGAAGATGGATGAGTGATACTTGTAGAATCTGGAAGATGAATGAGTGATACTTGTAGATCCTGGAAGATGGATGAGTGATACTTGTAGAATCTGGAAGATGGATGAGTGATACTTGTAGATCCTGGAAGATGGATGAGCGATACTTGTAGACCCTGGAAGATGGATGAGTGATACTTGTAGATCCTGGACGATGGATGAGTGATACTTGTAGAAACTGGAAGATAGATGAGTGATACTTGTAGATCCTGGAAGATGGATGAGTGATACTTGTAGATCCTGGAAGATGGATGAGTGATAATTGTAGATGTGGTAGATGGATGAGTGATATTTGTAAATCCTGGAAGATGGGTTCGTGATACTTGTAGATCCAGGAAGAGGGATAAGTGATACTTGTAGATCATGGAAAATGGATGAGTGATACTTGTAGATCCTGGAAGATGTATGAGTGATACTTGTAGATCCTGGAAGATGGATGAGTGATACTTGTAGATCCTGGAAGATGGATGAGTGATACTTGTAGAATCTGGAAGATGGATGAGTGATACTTGTAGATCCTGGAAGATGTATGAGTGATACTTGTAGATCCTGGAAGATAGATGAGTGATACTTGTAGATCCTGGAAGTTGGATGAGTGATACTTGTAGATCCTGGAAGATGGATGAGTGATACTTGTAGAATCTGGAAGATGGATGAGTGATACTTGTAGAATCTGGAAGGTGGATGAGTGATACTTGTAGAATCTGGAAGATGGATGAGTGATACTTGTAGATCCTGGAAGATGTATGAGTGATACTTGTAGATCCTGGAAGATGGATGAGTGATACTTGTAGATCCTGGAAGATGGATGAGTGATACTTGTAGATCCTGGAAGATGGATGAGTGATACTTGTAGATCCTGGAAGATGGATGAGTGATACTTGTAGAATCTGGAAGATGGATGAGTGATACTTGTAGAATCTGGAAGATGGATGAGTGATACTTGTAGACCCTGGAAGATGGATGAGTGATACTTGTAGATCCTGGAAGATGGATGCGTGATACTTGTAGATCCTGGAAGATGGATAAGTAATACTTGTAGATCCTGGAAGATGGTTGAGTAATACTTTTAGATCCTGGAAGATGTATGAGTGATACTTGTAGATCCTGGAAGATGGATGAGTGATACTTGTAGATCCTGGAAGATGGATGAGTGATACTTGTAGAATCTGGAAGATGGACGAGTGATACTTGTAGATCCTGGAAGATGGATGAGTGATAATTGTAGATCTTGGAAGATGGATGAGTGATACTTGTAGAATCTGGAAGATAGATGAGTGATACTTGTAGATCCTGGAAGATGGATGAGTGATACTTGTAGATCCTGGAAGATGGATGAGTGATAATTAAAGATGTGGTAGATAGATGAGTGATACTTGTAAATCCTGGAAGATGGATGCGTGATACTTGTAGATCCTGGAAGAGGGATAAGTGATACTTGTAGATCCTGGAAAATGGATGAGTGATACTTGTAGATCCTGGAAGATGTATGAGTGATACTTGTAGATCCTGGAAGATCGATGAGTGATACTTGTAGATCCTGGAAGATGGATGAGTGATACTTGTAGAATCTGGAAGAGGGATGAGTGATACTTGTAGATCCTGGAAGATGTATGAGTGATACTTGTAGATCCTGGAAGATGGATGAGTGATACTTGTAGATCCTGGAAGATGGATGAGTGATACTTGTAGATCCTGGAAGATGGATGAGTAATACTTGTAGATCCTGGAAGATGGATGAGTGATACTTGTATGATCTGGAAGATGGATGAGTGATACTTGTAGAATCTGGAAGATGGATGAGTGATACTTGTAGAATCTGGAAGGTGGATGAGTGATACTTGTAGATCCTGGAAGTTGGATGAGTGATACTTGTAGATCCTGGAAGATGGATGAGTGATACTTGTAGATTCTGGAAGATGGATGAGTGATACTTGTAGATCCTGGATGATGGATGAGTGATACTTCTAGATCCTGGAAGATGGATAAGTGATACTTGTAGAATCTGGAAGATGGATGAGTGATACTTGTAGACCCTGGAAGATGGATGAGTGATACTTGTAGATCCTGGAAGATGGATGAGTGATAATTGTAGATGTGGTAGATGGATGAGTGATATTTGTAAATCCTGGAAGATGGGTTCGTGATACTTGTAGATCCAGGAAGAGGGATAAGTGATACTTGTAGATCATGGAAAATGGATGAGTGATACTTGTAGATCCTGGAAGATGTATGAGTGATACTTGTAGATCCTGGAAGATGGATGAGTGATACTTGTAGATCCTGGAAGATGGATGAGTGATACTTGTAGATCCTGGAAGATAGATGAGTGATACTTGTAGATCCTGGAAGATGGATGAGTGATACTTGTAGATCCTGGAAGATGGATGAGTGATACTTGTAGATCCTGGAAGATGGATGAGTGATACTTGTAGAATCTGGAAGATGGATGAGTGATACTTGTAGAATCTGGAAGATGGATGAGTGATACTTGTAGACCCTGGAAGATGGATGAGTGATACTTGTAGATCCTGGAAGATGGATGCGTGATACTTGTAGATCCTGGAAGATGGATAAGTAATACTTGTAGATCCTGGAAGATGGTTGAGTGATACTTTTAGATCCTGGAAGATGTATGAGTGATACTTGTAGATCCTGGAAGATGGATGAGTGATACTTGTAGATCCTGGAAGATGGATGAGTGATACGTGTAGAATCTGGAAGATGGATGAGTGATACTTGTAGATCCTGGAAGATGGATGAGTGATACTTGTAGAATCTGGAAGATGGATGAGTGATACTTGTAGATCCTGGAAGATGGATGAGTGATACTTGTAGATCCTGGAAGATGGATGAGTGATACTTGTAGATCCTGGAAGATGGATGAGTGATACTTGTAGATCCTGGAAGATGGATGAGAGATACTTGTAGATCCTGGAAGATGGATGAGTGATACTTGTAGAATCTGGAAGATGAATGAGTGATACTTGTAGATCCTGGAAGATGGATGAGTGATACTTGTAGAATCTGGAAGATGGATGAGTGATACTTGTAGATCCTGGAAGATGGATGAGCGATACTTGTAGACCCTGGAAGATGGATGAGTGATACTTGTAGATCCTGGACGATGGATGAGTGATACTTGTAGAAACTGGAAGATAGATGAGTGATACTTGTAGATCCTGGAAGATGGATGAGTGATACTTGTAGATCCTGGAAGATGGATGAGTGATAATTGTAGATGTGGTAGATGGATGAGTGATATTTGTAAATCCTGGAAGATGGGTTCGTGATACTTGTAGATCCAGGAAGAGGGATAAGTGATACTTGTAGATCATGGAAAATGGATGAGTGATACTTGTAGATCCTGGAAGATGTATGAGTGATACTTGTAGATCCTGGAAGATGGATGAGTGATACTTGTAGATCCTGGAAGATGGATGAGTGATACTTGTAGAATCTGGAAGATGGATGAGTGATACTTGTAGATCCTGGAAGATGTATGAGTGATACTTGTAGATCCTGGAAGATAGATGAGTGATACTTGTAGATCCTGGAAGATGGATGAGTGATACTTGTAGATCCTGGAAGATGGATGAGTGATACTTGTAGAATCTGGAAGATGGATGAGTGATACTTGTAGAATCTGGAAGGTGGATGAGTGATACGTGTAGAATCTGGAAGATGGATGAGTGATACTTGTAGATCCTGGAAGATGTATGAGTGATACTTGTAGATCCTGGAAGATGGATGAGTGATACTTGTAGATCCTGGAAGATGGATGAGTGATACTTGTAGATCCTGGAAGATGGATGAGTGATACTTGTAGATCCTGGAAGATGGATGAGTGATACTTGTAGAATCTGGAAGATGGATGAGTGATACTTGTAGAATCTGGAAGATGGATGAGTGATACTTGTAGACCCTGGAAGATGGATGAGTGATACTTGTAAATCCTGGAAGATGGATGCGTGATACTTGTAGATCCTGGAAGAGGGATAAGTGATTCTTGTAGATCCTGGAAAATGGATGAGTGATACTTGTAGATCCTGGAAGATGTATGAGTGATACTTGTAGATCCTGGAAGATGGATGAGTAATACTTGTAGATCCTGGGAGATGGATGAGTGATACTTGTAGAATCTGGAAGATGGATGAGTGATACTTGTAGATCCTGGAAGATGTATGAGTGATACTTGTAGATCCTGGAAGATGGATGAGTGATACTTGTAGATCCTGGAAGATGGATGAGTGATACTTGTAGATCCTGGAAGATGGATGAGTAATACTTGTAGATCCTGGAAGATGGATGAGTGATACTTGTAGAATCTGGAAGATGGATGAGTGATACTTGTAGAATCTGGAAGGTGGATGAGTGATACTTGTAGATCCTGGAAGTTGGATGAGTGATACTTGTAGATCCTGGAAGATGGATGAGTGATACTTGTAGATTCTGGAAGATGGATGAGTGATACTTGTAGATCCTGGATGATGGATGAGTGATACTTCTAGATCCTGGAAGATGGATAAGTGATACTTGTAGAATCTGGAAGATGGATGAGTGATACTTGTAGACCCTGGAAGATGGATGAGTGATACTTGTAGATCCTGGAAGATGGATGCGTCATACTTGTAGATCCTGGAAGTTGGATAAGTAATACTTGTAGATCCTGGAAGATGGTTGAGTAATACTTTTAGATCCTGGAAGATGTATGAGTGATACTTGTAGATCCTGGAAGATGGATGAGTGATACTTGTAGATCCTGGAAGATGGATGAGTGATACTTGTAGATCCTGGAAGATGGATGAGTGATACTTGTAGAATCTGGAAGATGGATGAGTGATACTTGTAGATCTTGGAAGATGGATGAGTGATACTTGTAGAATCTGGAAGATGGATGAGTGATACTTGTAGATCCTGGAAGATGGATGAGTGATACTTGTAGATCCTGGAAGATGGATGAGTGATACTTCTAGATCCTGGAAGATGGATGAGTGATACTTGTAGTATCTGGAAGATGGATGAGTGATACTTGTAGATCCTGGAAGATGTATGAGTGATACTTGTAGAATCTGGAAGATGGATGAGTGATACTTGTAGATTCTGGAAGATGGATGAGTGATACTTGTAGATCCTGGAAGATGGATGAGTGATACTTCTAGATCCTGGAAGATGGATGAGTGATACTTGTAGAATCTGGAAGATGGATGAGTGATACTTGTAGATCCTGGAAGATGTATGAGTGATACTTGTAGATCCTGGAAGATGGATGAGTGATACTTGTAGATCCTGGAAGATGGATGAGTGATACTTGTAGAATCTGGAAGATGGATGAGTGATACTTGTAGATCCTGGAAGATGTATGAGTGATATTTGTAGATCCTGGAAGATGGATGAGTGATACTTGTAGATCCTGGAAGATGGATGAGTGATACTTGTAGATCCTGGAAGATGGATGAGTGATACTTGTAGATCCTGGAAGATGGATGAGTGATACTTGTAGAATCTGGAAGATGGATGAGTGATACTTGTAGAATCTGGAAGATGGATGAGTGATACTTGTAGACCCTGGAAGATGGATGAGTGATACTTGTAGAATCTGGAAGGTGGATGAGTGATACGTGTAGAATCTGGAAGATGGATGAGTGATACTTGTAGATCCTGGAAGATGTATGAGTGATACTTGTAGATCCTGGAAGATGGATGAGTGATACTTGTAGATCCTGGAAGATGGATGAGTGATACTTGTAGATCCTGGAAGATGGATGAGTGATACTTGTAGATCCTGGAAGATGGATGAGTGATACTTGTAGAATCTGGAAGATGGATGAGTGATACTTGTAGAATCTGGAAGATGGATGAGTGATACTTGTAGACCCTGGAAGATGGATGAGTGATACTTGTAAATCCTGGAAGATGGATGCGTGATACTTGTAGATCCTGGAAGAGGGATAAGTGATACTTGTAGATCCTGGAAAATGGATGAGTGATACTTGTAGATCCTGGAAGATGTATGAGTGATACTTGTAGATCCTGGAAGATGGATGAGTAATACTTGTAGATCCTGGGAGATGGATGAGTGATACTTGTAGAATCTGGAAGATGGATGAGTGATACTTGTAGATCCTGGAAGATGTATGAGTGATACTTGTAGATCCTGGAAGATGGATGAGTGATACTTGTAGATCCTGGAAGATGGATGAGTGATACTTGTAGATCCTGGAAGATGGATGAGTAATACTTGTAGATCCTGGAAGATGGATGAGTGATACTTGTAGAATCTGGAAGATGGATGAGTGATACTTGTAGAATCTGGAAGGTGGATGAGTGATACTTGTAGATCCTGGAAGTTGGATGAGTGATACTTGTAGATCCTGGAAGATGGATGAGTGATACTTGTAGATTCTGGAAGATGGATGAGTGATACTTGTAGATCCTGGATGATGGATGAGTGATACTTCTAGATCCTGGAAGATGGATAAGTGATACTTGTAGAATCTGGAAGATGGATGAGTGATACTTGTAGACCCTGGAAGATGGATGAGTGATACTTGTAGATCCTGGAAGATGGATGCGTCATACTTGTAGATCCTGGAAGTTGGATAAGTAATACTTGTAGATCCTGGAAGATGGTTGAGTAATACTTTTAGATCCTGGAAGATGTATGAGTGATACTTGTAGATCCTGGAAGATGGATGAGTGATACTTGTAGATCCTGGAAGATGGATGAGTGATACTTGTAGATCCTGGAAGATGGATGAGTGATACTTGTAGAATCTGGAAGATGGATGAGTGATACTTGTAGATCTTGGAAGATGGATGAGTGATACTTGTAGAATCTGGAAGATGGATGAGTGATACTTGTAGATCCTGGAAGATGGATGAGTGATACTTGTAGATCCTGGAAGATGGATGAGTGATACTTCTAGATCCTGGAAGATGGATGAGTGATACTTGTAGTATCTGGAAGATGGATGAGTGATACTTGTAGATCCTGGAAGATGTATGAGTGATACTTGTAGAATCTGGAAGATGGATGAGTGATACTTGTAGATTCTGGAAGATGGATGAGTGATACTTGTAGATCCTGGAAGATGGATGAGTGATACTTCTAGATCCTGGAAGATGGATGAGTGATACTTGTAGAATCTGGAAGATGGATGAGTGATACTTGTAGATCCTGGAAGATGTATGAGTGATACTTGTAGATCCTGGAAGATGGATGAGTGATACTTGTAGATCCTGGAAGATGGATGAGTGATACTTGTAGAATCTGGAAGATGGATGAGTGATACTTGTAGATCCTGGAAGATGTATGAGTGATATTTGTAGATCCTGGAAGATGGATGAGTGATACTTGTAGATCCTGGAAGATGGATGAGTGATACTTGTAGATCCTGGAAGATGGATGAGTGATACTTGTAGATCCTGGAAGATGGATGAGTGATACTTGTAGAATCTGGAAGATGGATGAGTGATACTTGTAGAATCTGGAAGATGGATGAGTGATACTTGTAGACCCTGGAAGATGGATGAGTGATACTTGTAGATCCTGGAAGATGGATGCGTGATACTTGTAGATCCTGGAAGATGGATAAGTAATACTTGTAGATCCTGGAAGATGGTTGAGTAATACTTTTAGATCCTGGAAGATGTATGAGTGATACTTGTAGATCCTGGAAGATGGATGAGTGATACTTGTAGATCCTGGAAGATGGATGAGTTATACTTGTAGAATCTGGAAGATGGATGAGTGATACTTGTAGATCTTGGAAGATGGATGAGTGATACTTGTAGAATCTGGAAGATAGATGAGTGATACTTGTAGATCCTGGAAGATGGATGAGTGATACTTGTAGATCCTGGAAGATGGATGAGTGATAATTAAAGATGTGGTAGATGGATGAGTGATACTTGTAAATCCTGGAAGATGGATGCGTGATACTTGTAGATCCTGGAAGAGGGATAAGTGATACTTGTAGATCCTGGAAAATGGATGAGTGATACTTGTAGATCCTGGAAGATGTATGAGTGATACTTGTAGATCCTGGAAGATGGATGAGTGATACTTGTAGATCCTGGAAGATGGATGAGTGATACATGTAGAATCTGGAAGATGGATGAGTGATACTTGTAGATCCTGGAAGATGTATGAGTGATACTTGTAGATCCTGGAAGATGGATGAGTGATACTTGTAGATCCTGGAAGATGGATGAGTGATACTTGTAGATCCTGGAAGATGGATGAGTAATACTTGTAGATCCTGGAAGATGGATGAGTGATACTTGTATGATCTGGAAGATGGATGAGTGATACTTGTAGAATCTGGAAGATGGATGAGTGATACTTGTAGAATCTGGAAGGTGGATGAGTGATACTTGTAGATCCTGGAAGTTGGATGAGTGATACTTGTAGATCCTGGAAGATGGATGAGTGATACTTGTAGATTCTGGAAGATGGATGAGTGATACTTGTAGATCCTGGATGATGGATGAGTGATACTTCTAGATCCTGGAAGATGGATGAGTGATACTTGTAGAATCTGGAAGATGGATGAGTGATACTTGTAGACCCTGGAAGATGGATGAGTGATACTTTTAGATCCTGGAAGATGGATGCGTCATACTTGTAGATCCTGGAAGTTGGATAAGTAATACTTGTAGATCCTGGAAGATGGTTGACTAATACTTTTAGATCCTGGAAGATGTATGAGTGATACTTGTAGATCCTGGAAGATGGATGAGTGATACTTGTAGATCCTGGAAGATGGATGAGTGATACTTGTAGATCCTGGAAGATGGATGAGTGATACTTGTAGAATCTGGAAGATGGATGAGTGATACTTGTAGATCTTGGAAGATGGATGAGTGATACTTGTAGAATCTGGAAGATGGATGAGTGATACTTGTAGATCCTGGAAGATGGATGAGTGATACTTGTAGATCCTGGAAGATGGATGAGTGATACTTGTAGATCCTGGGAGATGGATGAGTGATACTTGTAGATCCTGGAAGATGGATGAGTGATACTTGTGGACCCTGGAAGATAGATGAGTGATATTTGTAGACTTGGTAGATGGATGAGTGATAATTGTAGATCCTGGACGATGGATGAGTGATACTTGTTGAAACTGGAAGATAGATGAGTGATACTTGTAGATCCTGGAAGATGGTTGAGTAATACTTTTAGATCCTGGAAGATGTATGAGTGATACTTGTAGATCCTGGAAGATGGATGAGTGATATTTGTAGATCCTGGAAGATGGATGAGTGATACTTGTAGATCCTGGAAGATGGATGAGTGATACTTGTAGATCCTGGAAGATGGATGAGTGATACTTGTAGATCCTGGAAGATAGATGAGTGATACTTGTAGATCCTGGAAGATGGATGAGTGATACTTGTAGATCCTGGAAGATGGATGAGTGATACTTGTAGAATCTGGAAGATGGATGAGTGATACTTGAAGATCCTGGAAGATGGATGAGTGATACTTGTAGAATCTGGAAGATGGATGAGTGATACTTGTAGAATCTGGAAGATGGATGAGTGATACTTGTAGAATCTGGAAGGTGGATGAGTGATACTTGTAGATCCTGGAAGTTGGATGAGTGATACATGTAGATCCTGGAAGATGGATGAGTGATACTTGTAGATGCTGGAAGATGGGTGAGTGATACTTGTAGAATCTGGAAGATGGATGAGTGATACTTGTAGATCCTGGAAGATGGATGAGTGATACTTGTAGATTCTGGAAGATGGATGAGTGATACTTGTAGATCCTGGAAGATGGATGAGTGATACTTCTAGATCCTGGAAGATAAATGAGTGATACTTGTAGAATCTGGAAGATGGATGAGTGATACTTGTAGACCCTGGAAGATGGATGAGTGATACTTGTAGATCCTGGAAGATGGATGCGTGATACTTTTAGATCCTGGAAGATGTATGAGTGATACTTGTAGATCCTGGAAGATGGATGAGTGATACTTGTAGATCCTGGTAGATGGATGAGTGATACGTGTAGAATCTGGAAGATGGATGAGTGATACTTGTAGATCCTGGAAGATGGATGAGTGATACTTGTAGATCCTGGAAGATGGATGAGTGATACTTGTAGATCCTGGAAGATGTATGAGTGATAATTGTAGATCCTGGAAGATGGATGAGTGATACTTGTAGATCCTGGAAGATGTATGAGTGATACTTGTAGATCCTGGAAGATGGATGAGTGATAATTGTAGAATCTGGAAGATGGATGAGTGATACTTGTAGATCCTGGAAGATTGATGAGTGATACTTGTAGATCCTGGAAGATGGATGAGTGATACTTGTAGGTCCTGGAAGATGGATGAGTGATACTTGCAGATCCTGGAAGATGGATGAGTGATACTTGTAGAATCTGGAAGATGGATGAGTGATACTTGTAGAATCTGAAAGATGGATGAGTAATACTTGTAGATCCTGGGAGATGGATGAGTAATGTTTGTAGATCCTGGAAGATGGATGAGTGATACTTCTAGATCCTGGAAGATGGATGAGAGATACTTCTAGATCCTGGAAGATGGATGAGTGATACTTGCAGATCCTGGAAGATGGATGAGTGATACTTGCAGATCCTGGAAGATGGATGAGTGATACTTGTAGATCCTGGAAGATGGATGAGTGATACTTGTAGAATCTGGAAGATGGATGAGTGATACTTGTAGAATCTGGAAGATGGATGAGTGATACTTGTAGATCCTGGAAGATGGATGAGTGATGCTTGTAGATCCTGGAAGATGGATGAGTGATACTTCTAGATCCTGGAAGATGGATGAGAGATACTTCTAGATCCTGGAAGATGGATGAGTGATACTTGTAGATGCTGGAAGATGGGTGAGTGATACTTGTAGAATCTGGAAGATGGATGAGTGATACTTGTAGATCCTGGAAGATGGATGAGTGATACTTGTAGATTCTGGAAGATGGATGAGTGATACTTGTAGATCCTGGAAGATGGATGAGTGATACTTCTAGATCCTGGAAGATAAATGAGTGATACTTGTAGAATCTGGAAGATGGATGAGTGATACTTGTAGACCCTGGAAGATGGATGAGTGATACTTGTAGATCCTGGAAGATGGATGCGTGATACTTTTAGATCCTGGAAGATGTATGAGTGATACTTGTAGATCCTGGAAGATGGATGAGTGATACTTGTAGATCCTGGTAGATGGATGAGTGATACGTGTAGAATCTGGAAGATGGATGAGTGATACTTGTAGATCCTGGAAGATGGATGAGTGATACTTGTAGATCCTGGAAGATGGATGAGTGATACTTGTAGATCCTGGAAGATGTATGAGTGATAATTGTAGATCCTGGAAGATGGATGAGTGATACTTGTAGATCCTGGAAGATGTATGAGTGATACTTGTAGATCCTGGAAGATGGATGAGTGATAATTGTAGAATCTGGAAGATGGATGAGTGATACTTGTAGATCCTGGAAGATTGATGAGTGATACTTGTAGATCCTGGAAGATGGATGAGTGATACTTGTAGGTCCTGGAAGATGGATGAGTGATACTTGCAGATCCTGGAAGATGGATGAGTGATACTTGTAGAATCTGGAAGATGGATGAGTGATACTTGTAGAATCTGAAAGATGGATGAGTAATACTTGTAGATCCTGGGAGATGGATGAGTAATGTTTGTAGATCCTGGAAGATGGATGAGTGATACTTCTAGATCCTGGAAGATGGATGAGAGATACTTCTAGATCCTGGAAGATGGATGAGTGATACTTGCAGATCCTGGAAGATGGATGAGTGATACTTGCAGATCCTGGAAGATGGATGAGTGATACTTGTAGATCCTGGAAGATGGATGAGTGATACTTGTAGAATCTGGAAGATGGATGAGTGATACTTGTAGAATCTGGAAGATGGATGAGTGATACTTGTAGATCCTGGAAGATGGATGAGTGATGCTTGTAGATCCTGGAAGATGGATGAGTGATACTTCTAGATCCTGGAAGATGGATGAGAGATACTTCTAGATCCTGGAATATGGATGAGTGATACTTGTAGAATCTGGAAGATGCATGAGTGATACTTGTAGACCCTGGAAGATGGATGAGTGATACTTGTAGATCCTGGAAAATGGATGCGTGATACTTGTAGATCCAGGAAGATGGATAAGTAATACTTGTAGATCCTGGAAGATGGATGAGTGATACTTGTAGATCCTGGAAGATGTATGAGTGATACTTGTAGAATCTGGAAGATGGATGAGTGATACTTGTAGACACTGGAAGATGGATGAGTGATACTTGTAGGTCCTGGAAGATGGGTGAGTGATAATTGTAGATCCTGGAAGATTGATGAGTGATACTTGTAGATCCTGGAAGATGGATGTGTAATAATTGTAGATCCTGGAAGATGAATGAGTGATACTTGTAGATCCTGGAAGATGGATGAGTGATACTTGTAGATATTGGAAGATGGATGTGTAAAGGATCTGCCAGACACAACTTCTGTGTCGACGCCTATAGGTAATCAGTCTGCACCTGCTTCTATGTCTGTGAGACTGACTCCATCTTCCACCACCCAGGATGGCAGGCTTAGGAGTGGGAGAGCCTATCACAGCCTGGCCAAACGGAGCTAGCTCCCGCCCTCTGTCTATTTATACCTGCCTTTCCTGTTCCTCCTTTGCTTGTGATTCTTCTCTGTTTGTTTCCTGGCCCTGCTGCAGCTTCTTGAACTACTGATCCTCTGCTTGTGATTGACCTTGGCTTTTCTGATCACTCTTCTGCTCTGCGTTTTTGTACCTCGCTCATCTCCTGGTTTGACTCGGCGCGTTCACCTCGCTTGTTGCTCATGGTGTTCCCGTGGGCAACTTCCCCATTTCCCTGGCTTCTTTGTACCCTTGTCTGTTTGTCTGTCGTGCACCTATTGAGGGTAGGGACCGTCGCCCAGTTGTATTCCGTCGCCTAGGGCGGGTCATTGCAAGTAGGCAGGGACTGAGTGGCGGGTAGATTAGGGCTCACTTGACTGTTTCCCTACCCCGACATTACAGGATGAGTGATAGTTGTAGATCCTGGAAGATGAATCAGTGATACTTGTAGATCCTGGAAGATGGATGAGTGATACATGTAGATCATGGAAGTTGGATGAGTGATACTTGTAGAATCTGGAAGATGGATGAGTGATAATATTAGATCCTGGAAGATGGATGAGTGATAATTGTAGATCCTGGACGATGGATGAGTGATAATTGTAGATCCTGGAAGATGGATGAGTGATACTTGTAGATCCTGGGAGATGGATGAGTGATACTTGTAGATCCTGGAAGATGGATGAGTGATACTTGTGGACCCTGGAAGATAGATGAGTGATATTTGTAGATTTGGTAGATGGATGAGTGATAATTGTAGATCCTGGACGATGGATGAGTGATACTTGTAGAAACTGGAAGATAGATGAGTGATACTTTTAGATCCTGGAAGATGGATGAGTGATACTTGTAGATCCTGGAAGATGGATGAGTGATAATTGTAGATGTGGTAGATGGATGAGTGATACTTGTAAATCCTGGAAGATGGATGCGTGATACTTGTAGATCCTGGAAGAGGGATAAGTGATACTTGTAGATCCTGGAAAATGGATGAGTGATACTTGTAGATCCTGGAAGATGTATGAGTGATACTTGTAGATCCTGGAAGATGGATGAGTGATACTTGTAGATCCTGGAAGATGGATGAGTGATACTTGTAGATCCTGGAAGATAGATGAGTGATACTTGTAGATCCTGGAAGATGGATGAGTGATACTTGTAGATCCTGGAAGATGGATGAGTGATACTTGTAGAATCTGGAAGATGGATGAGTGATACTTGTAGATGCTGGAAGATGGATAAGTGATACTTGAAGATCCTGGAAGATGGATGAGTGATACTTGTAGAATCTGGAAGATGGATGAGTGATACTTGTAGAATCTGGAAGATGGATGAGTGATACTTGTAGAATCTGGAAGGTGGATGAGTGATACTTGTAGATCCTGGAAGTTGGATGAGTGATACTTGTAGATCCTGGAAGATGGATGAGTGATACTTGTAGATGCTGGAAGATGGGTGAGTGATACTTGTAGAATCTGGAAGATGGATGAGTGATACTTGTAGATCCTGGAAGATGGATGAGTGATACTTGTAGATTCTGGAAGATGGATGAGTGATACTTGTAGATCCTGGAAGATGGATGAGTGATACTTCTAGATCCTGGAAGATAAATGAGTGATACTTGTAGAATCTGGAAGATGGATGAGTGATACTTGTAGACCCTGGAAGATGGATGAGTGATACTTGTAGATCCTGGAAGATGGATGCGTGATACTTTTAGATCCTGGAAGATGTATGAGTGATACTTGTAGATCCTGGAAGATGGATGAGTGATACTTGTAGATCCTGGAAGATGGATGAGTGATACGTGTAGAATCTGGAAGATGGATGAGTGATACTTGTAGATCCTGGAAGATGGATGAGTGATACTTGTAGATCCTGGAAGATGGATGAGTGATACTTGTAGATCCTGGAAGATGTATGAGTGATAATTGTAGATCCTGGAAGATGGATGAGTGATACTTGTAGATCCTGGAAGATGTATGAGTGATACTTGTAGATCCTGGAAGATGGATGAGTGATAATTGTAGAATCTGGAAGATGGATGAGTGATACTTGTAGATCCTGGAAGATTGATGAGTGATACTTGTAGATCCTGGAAGATGGATGAGTGATACTTGTAGGTCCTGGAAGATGGATGAGTGATACTTGCAGATCCTGGAAGATGGATGAGTGATACTTGCAGATCCTGGAAGATGGATGAGTGATACTTGTAGAATCTGGAAGATGGATGAGTGATACTTGTAGAATCTGAAAGATGGATGAGTAATACTTGTAGATCCTGGGAGATGGATGAGTGATGCTTGTAGATCCTGGAAGATGGATGAGTGATACTTCTAGATCCTGGAAGATGGATGAGAGATACTTCTAGATCCTGGAAGATGGATGAGTGATACTTGCAGATCCTGGAAGATGGATGAGTGATACTTGCAGATCCTGGAAGATGGATGAGTGATACTTGTAGATCCTGGAAGATGGATGAGTGATACTTGTAGAATCTGGAAGATGGATGAGTGATACTTGTAGAATCTGGAAGATGGATGAGTGATACTTGTAGATCCTGGAAGATGGATGAGTGATGCTTGTAGATCCTGGAAGATGGATGAGTGATACTTCTAGATCCTGGAAGATGGATGAGAGATACTTCTAGATCCTGGAAGATGGATGAGTGATACTTGTAGAATCTGGAAGATGCATGAGTGATACTTGTAGACCCTGGAAGATGGATGAGTGATACTTGTAGATCCTGGAAAATGGATGCGTGATACTTGTAGATCCAGGAAGATGGATAAGTAATACTTGTAGATCCTGGAAGATGGATGAGTGATACTTGTAGATCCTGGAAGATGTATGAGTGATACTTGTAGAATCTGGAAGATGGATGAGTGATACTTGTAGACCCTGGAAGATGGATGAGTGATACTTGTAGGTCCTGGAAGATGGGTGAGTGATAATTGTAGATCCTGGAAGATTGATGAGTGATACTTGTAGATCCTGGAAGATGGATGTGTAATAATTGTAGATCCTGGAAGATGAATGAGTGATACTTGTAGATCCTGGAAGATGGATGAGTGATACTTGTAGATATTGGAAGATGGATGTGTAAAGGATCTGCCAGACACAACTTCTGTGTCGACGCCTATAGGTAATCAGTCTGCACCTGCTTCTATGTCTGTGAGACTGACTCCATCTTCCACCACCCAGGATGGCAGGCTTAGGAGTGGGAGAGCCTATCACAGCCTGGCCAAACGGAGCTAGCTCCCGCCCTCTGTCTATTTATACCTGCCTTTCCTGTTCCTCCTTTGCTTGTGATTCTTCTCTGTTTGTTTCCTGGCCCTGCTGCAGCTTCTTGAACTACTGATCCTCTGCTTGTGATTGACCTTGGCTTTTCTGATCACTCTTCTGCTCTGCGTTTTTGTACCTCGCTCATCTCCTGGTTTGACTCGGCGCGTTCACCTCGCTTGTTGCTCATGGTGTTCCCGTGGGCAACTTCCCCATTTCCCTGGCTTCTTTGTACCCTTGTCTGTTTGTCTGTCGTGCACCTATTGAGGGTAGGGACCGTCGCCCAGTTGTATTCCGTCGCCTAGGGCGGGTCATTGCAAGTAGGCAGGGACTGAGTGGCGGGTAGATTAGGGCTCACTTGACTGTTTCCCTACCCCGACATTACAGGATGAGTGATAGTTGTAGATCCTGGAAGATGAATCAGTGATACTTGTAGATCCTGGAAGATGGATGAGTGATACATGTAGATCATGGAAGTTGGATGAGTGATACTTGTAGAATCTGGAAGATGGATGAGTGATAATATTAGATCCTGGAAGATGGATGAGTGATAATTGTAGATCCTGGACGATGGATAAGTGATAATATTAGATCCTGGAAGATGGATGAGTGATAATTGTAGATCCTGGACGATGGATGAGTGATAATTGTAGATCCTGGACGATGGATGAGTGATACTTCTAGAAACTGGAAGATAGATGAGTGATACTTGTAGATCCTGGAAGATGGATGAGTGGTACTTGTAGATCCTGGAAGATGGATGAGTGATACTTGTAGATCCTGGAAGATGGATGAGTGATACTTGTAGAACCTGGAAGATGGATGAGTGATACTTGTAGAATCTGGAAGATGGATGAGTGATACTTGTAGAATCTGGAAGATGGATGAGTGATACTCGTAGAATCTGGAAGGTGGATGAGTGATACTTGTAGATCCTGGAAGTTGGATGAGTGATACTTGTAGATCCTGGAAGATGGATGAGTGATACTTGTAGATTCTGGAAGATGGATGAGTGATACTTGTAGATCCTGGAAGATGGATGAGTGATACTTCTAGATCCTGGAAGATGGATGAGTGATACTTGTAGAATCTGGAAGATGGATGAGTGATACTTGTAGACCCTGGAAGATGAATAAGTGATACTTGTAGATCCTGGAAGATGGATGTGTGATACTTGTAGATCCTGGAAGATGGATAAGTAATACTTGTAGATCCTGGAAGATGGTTGAGTAATACTTTTAGATCCTGGAAGATGTATGAGTGATACTTGTAGATCCTGGAAGTTGGATGAGTGATACTTGTAGATCCTGGAAGATGGATGAGTGATACTTGTAGAATCTGGAAGATGGATGAGTGATACTTGTAGATCTTGGAAGATGGATGAGTGATACTTGTAGAATCTGGAAGATAGATGAGTGATACTTGTAGATCCTGGAAGAGGGATAAGTGATACTTGTAGATCCTGGAAAATGGATGAGTGATACTTATAGATCCTGGAAGATGTATGAGTGATACTTGTAGATCCTGGAAGATGGATGAGTGATACTTGTAGAATCTGGAAGATGCATGAGTGATACTTGTAGATCCTGGAAGATGTATGAGTGATACTTGTAGATCCTGGAAGATGGATGAGTGATACTTGTAGATCCTGGAAGATGGATGAGTGATACTTGTAGATCCTGGAAGATGGATGAGTGATACTTGTAGATCCTGGAAGATGGATGAGTGATACTTGTATGATCTGGAAGATGGATGAGTGATACTTGTTGAATCTGGAAGATGGATGAGTGATACTTGTAGAATCTGGAAGGTGGATGAGTGATACTTGTAGATCCTGGAAGTTGGATGAGTGATACTTGTAGATCCTGGAAGATGGATGAGTGATACTTGTAGATTCTGGAAGATGGATGAGTGATACTTGTAGATCCTGGAAGATGGATGAGTGATACTTCTAGATCCTGGAAGATGGATGAGTGATACTTGTAGAATCTGGAAGATGGATGAGTGATACTTGTAGACCCTGGAAGATGGATGAGTGATACTTGTAGATCCTGGAAGTTGGATGAGTGATACTTGTAGATCCTGGAAGATGGATGAGTGATACTTGTAGATCCTGGAAGATGGATGAGTGATACTTGTAGATCTTGGAAGATGGATGAGTGATACTTGTAGAATCTGGAAGATAGATGAGTGATACTTGTAGATCCTGGAGGAGGGATAAGTGATACTTGTAGATCCTGGAAAATGGATGAGTGATACTTGTAGATCCTGGAAGATGTATGAGTGATACTTGTAGATCCTGGAAGATGGATGATTGATACTTGTAGATCCTGGAAGATGGATGAGTGATACTTGTAGAATCTGGAAGATGCATGAGTGATACTTGTAGATCCTGGAAGATGTATGAGTGATACTTGTAGATCCTGGAAGATGGATGAGTGATACTTGTAGATCCTGGAAGATGGATGAGTGATACTTGTAGATCCTGGAAGATGGATGAGTGATACTTGTATGATCTGGAAGATGGATGAGTGATACTTGTTGAATCTGGAAGATGGATGAGTGATACTTGTAGAATCTGGAAGGTGGATGAGTGATACTTGTAGATCCTGGAAGTTGGATGAGTGATACTTGTAGATCCTGGAAGATGGATGAGTGATACTTGTAGATCCTGGAAGATGGATGAGTGATACTTGTATGATCTGGAAGATGGATGAGTGATACTTGTAGATCCTGGAAGATGGATGTGTAATAATTGTAGATCCTGGAAGATGAATGAGTGATACTTGTAGATCCTGGAAGATGGATGAGTGATACTTGTAGATATTGGAAGATGGATGTGTAAAGGATCTGCCAGACACAACTTCTGTGTCGACGCCTATAGGTAATCAGTCTGCACCTGCTTCTATGTCTGTGAGACTGACTCCATCTTCCACCACCCAGGATGGCAGGCTTAGGAGTGGGAGAGCCTATCACAGCCTGGCCAAACGGAGCTAGCTCCCGCCCTCTGTCTATTTATACCTGCCTTTCCTGTTCCTCCTTTGCTTGTGATTCTTCTCTGTTTGTTTCCTGGCCCTGCTGCAGCTTCTTGAACTACTGATCCTCTGCTTGTGATTGACCTTGGCTTTTCTGATCACTCTTCTGCTCTGCGTTTTTGTACCTCGCTCATCTCCTGGTTTGACTCGGCGCGTTCACCTCGCTTGTTGCTCATGGTGTTCCCGTGGGCAACTTCCCCATTTCCCTGGCTTCTTTGTACCCTTGTCTGTTTGTCTGTCGTGCACCTATTGAGGGTAGGGACCGTCGCCCAGTTGTATTCCGTCGCCTAGGGCGGGTCATTGCAAGTAGGCAGGGACTGAGTGGCGGGTAGATTAGGGCTCACTTGACTGTTTCCCTACCCCGACATTACAGGATGAGTGATAGTTGTAGATCCTGGAAGATGAATCAGTGATACTTGTAGATCCTGGAAGATGGATGAGTGATACATGTAGATCATGGAAGTTGGATGAGTGATACTTGTAGAATCTGGAAGATGGATGAGTGATAATATTAGATCCTGGAAGATGGATGAGTGATAATTGTAGATCCTGGACGATGGATAAGTGATAATATTAGATCCTGGAAGATGGATGAGTGATAATTGTAGATCCTGGACGATGGATGAGTGATAATTGTAGATCCTGGACGATGGATGAGTGATACTTCTAGAAACTGGAAGATAGATGAGTGATACTTGTAGATCCTGGAAGATGGATGAGTGGTACTTGTAGATCCTGGAAGATGGATGAGTGATACTTGTAGATCCTGGAAGATGGATGAGTGATACTTGTAGAACCTGGAAGATGGATGAGTGATACTTGTAGAATCTGGAAGATGGATGAGTGATACTTGTAGAATCTGGAAGATGGATGAGTGATACTCGTAGAATCTGGAAGGTGGATGAGTGATACTTGTAGATCCTGGAAGTTGGATGAGTGATACTTGTAGATCCTGGAAGATGGATGAGTGATACTTGTAGATTCTGGAAGATGGATGAGTGATACTTGTAGATCCTGGAAGATGGATGAGTGATACTTCTAGATCCTGGAAGATGGATGAGTGATACTTGTAGAATCTGGAAGATGGATGAGTGATACTTGTAGACCCTGGAAGATGAATAAGTGATACTTGTAGATCCTGGAAGATGGATGTGTGATACTTGTAGATCCTGGAAGATGGATAAGTAATACTTGTAGATCCTGGAAGATGGTTGAGTAATACTTTTAGATCCTGGAAGATGTATGAGTGATACTTGTAGATCCTGGAAGTTGGATGAGTGATACTTGTAGATCCTGGAAGATGGATGAGTGATACTTGTAGAATCTGGAAGATGGATGAGTGATACTTGTAGATCTTGGAAGATGGATGAGTGATACTTGTAGAATCTGGAAGATAGATGAGTGATACTTGTAGATCCTGGAAGAGGGATAAGTGATACTTGTAGATCCTGGAAAATGGATGAGTGATACTTATAGATCCTGGAAGATGTATGAGTGATACTTGTAGATCCTGGAAGATGGATGAGTGATACTTGTAGAATCTGGAAGATGCATGAGTGATACTTGTAGATCCTGGAAGATGTATGAGTGATACTTGTAGATCCTGGAAGATGGATGAGTGATACTTGTAGATCCTGGAAGATGGATGAGTGATACTTGTAGATCCTGGAAGATGGATGAGTGATACTTGTAGATCCTGGAAGATGGATGAGTGATACTTGTATGATCTGGAAGATGGATGAGTGATACTTGTTGAATCTGGAAGATGGATGAGTGATACTTGTAGAATCTGGAAGGTGGATGAGTGATACTTGTAGATCCTGGAAGTTGGATGAGTGATACTTGTAGATCCTGGAAGATGGATGAGTGATACTTGTAGATTCTGGAAGATGGATGAGTGATACTTGTAGATCCTGGAAGATGGATGAGTGATACTTCTAGATCCTGGAAGATGGATGAGTGATACTTGTAGAATCTGGAAGATGGATGAGTGATACTTGTAGACCCTGGAAGATGGATGAGTGATACTTGTAGATCCTGGAAGTTGGATGAGTGATACTTGTAGATCCTGGAAGATGGATGAGTGATACTTGTAGAATCTGGAAGATGGATGAGTGATACTTGTAGATCTTGGAAGATGGATGAGTGATACTTGTAGAATCTGGAAGATAGATGAGTGATACTTGTAGATCCTGGAGGAGGGATAAGTGATACTTGTAGATCCTGGAAAATGGATGAGTGATACTTGTAGATCCTGGAAGATGTATGAGTGATACTTGTAGATCCTGGAAGATGGATGATTGATACTTGTAGATCCTGGAAGATGGATGAGTGATACTTGTAGAATCTGGAAGATGCATGAGTGATACTTGTAGATCCTGGAAGATGTATGAGTGATACTTGTAGATCCTGGAAGATGGATGAGTGATACTTGTAGATCCTGGAAGATGGATGAGTGATACTTGTAGATCCTGGAAGATGGATGAGTGATACTTGTATGATCTGGAAGATGGATGAGTGATACTTGTTGAATCTGGAAGATGGATGAGTGATACTTGTAGAATCTGGAAGGTGGATGAGTGATACTTGTAGATCCTGGAAGTTGGATGAGTGATACTTGTAGATCCTGGAAGATGGATGAGTGATACTTGTAGATCCTGGAAGATGGATGAGTGATACTTGTATGATCTGGAAGATGGATGAGTGATACTTGTTGAATCTGGAAGATGGATGAGTGATACTTGTAGAATCTGGAAGGTGGATGAGTGATACTTGTAGATCCTGGAAGTTGGATGAGTGATACTTGTAGATCCTGGAAGATGGATGAGTGATACTTGTAGATTCTGGAAGATGGGTGAGTGATACTTGTAGATCCTGGAAGATGGATGAGTGATACTTCTAGATCCTGGAAGATGGATGAGTGATACTTGTAGAATCTGGAAGATGGATGAGTGATACTTGTAGACCCTGGAAGATGGATGAGTGATACTTGTAGATCCTGGAAGATGGATGCGTGATACTTGTAGATCCTGGAAGATGGATGAGTGATACTTGTAGATCCTGGAAGATGTATGAGTGATACTTGTAGATCCTGGAAGATGGATGAGTGATAATTGTAGAATCTGGAAGATGGACGAGTGATACTTGTAGATCCTGGAAGATTGATGAGTGATACTTGTAGATCCTGGAAGATGGATGAGTGATACTTGTAGGTCCTGGAAGATGGATGAGTGATACTTGCAGATCCTGGAAGATGGATGAGTGATACTTGCAGATCCTGGAAGATGGATGAGTGATACTTGTAGAATCTGGAAGATGGATGAGTGATACTTGTAGAATCTGAAAGATGGATGAGTAATACTTGTAGATCCTGGGAGATGGATGAGTGATGCTTGTAGATCCTGGAAGATGGATGAGTGATACTTCTAGATCCTGGAAGATGGATGAGAGAAACTTCTAGATCCTGGAAGATGGATGAGTGATACTTGCAGATCCTGGAAGATGGATGAGTGATACTTGCAGATCCTGGAAGATGGATGAGTGATACTTGTAGATCCTGGAAGATGGATGAGTGATACTTGTAGAATCTGGAAGATGGATGAGTGATACTTGTAGAATCTGGAAGATGGATGAGTGATACTTGTAGATCCTGGAAGATGGATGAGTGATGCTTGTAGATCCTGGAAGATGGATGAGTGATACTTCTAGATCCTGGAAGATGGATGAGAGATACTTCTAGATCCTGGAAGATGGATGAGTGATACTTGTAGAATCTGGAAGATGCATGAGTGATACTTGTAGACCCTGGAAGATGGATGAGTGATACTTGTAGATCCTGGAAAATGGATGCGTGATACTTGTAGATCCAGGAAGATGGATAAGTAATACTTGTAGATCCTGGAAGATGGATGAGTGATACTTGTAGATCCTGGAAGATGTATGAGTGATACTTGTAGAATCTGGAAGATGGATGAGTGATACTTGTAGACCCTGGAAGATGGATGAGTGATACTTGTAGGTCCTGGAAGATGGGTGAGTGATAATTGTAGATCCTGGAAGATTGATGAGTGATACTTGTAGATCCTGGAAGATGGATGTGTAATAATTGTAGATCCTGGAAGATGAATGAGTGATACTTGTAGATCCTGGAAGATGGATGAGTGATACTTGTAGATATTGGAAGATGGATGTGTAAAGGATCTGCCAGACACAACTTCTGTGTCGACGCCTATAGGTAATCAGTCTGCACCTGCTTCTATGTCTGTGAGACTGACTCCATCTTCCACCACCCAGGATGGCAGGCTTAGGAGTGGGAGAGCCTATCACAGCCTGGCCAAACGGAGCTAGCTCCCGCCCTCTGTCTATTTATACCTGCCTTTCCTGTTCCTCCTTTGCTTGTGATTCTTCTCTGTTTGTTTCCTGGCCCTGCTGCAGCTTCTTGAACTACTGATCCTCTGCTTGTGATTGACCTTGGCTTTTCTGATCACTCTTCTGCTCTGCGTTTTTGTACCTCGCTCATCTCCTGGTTTGACTCGGCGCGTTCACCTCGCTTGTTGCTCATGGTGTTCCCGTGGGCAACTTCCCCATTTCCCTGGCTTCTTTGTACCCTTGTCTGTTTGTCTGTCGTGCACCTATTGAGGGTAGGGACCGTCGCCCAGTTGTATTCCGTCGCCTAGGGCGGGTCATTGCAAGTAGGCAGGGACTGAGTGGCGGGTAGATTAGGGCTCACTTGGCTGTTTCCCTACCCCGACATTACAGGATGAGTGATAGTTGTAGATCCTGGAAGATGAATCAGTGATACTTCTAGATCCTGGAAGATGGATGAGTGATACATGTAGATCATGGAAGTTGGATGAGTGATACTTGTAGAATCTGGAAGATGGATGAGTGATAATATTAGATCCTGGAAGATGGATGAGTGATAATTGTAGATCCTGGACGATGGATGAGTGATAATTGTAGATCCTGGAAGATGGATGAGTGATACTTGTAGATCCTGGGAGATGGATGAGTGATACTTGTAGATCCTGGAAGATGGATGAGTAATACTTGTGGACCCTGGAAGATAGATGAGTGATATTTGTAGATTTGGTAGATGGATGAGTGATAATTGTAGATCCTGGACGATGGATGAGTGATACTTGTAGAAACTGGAAGATAGATGAGTGATACTTGTAGATCCTGGAAGATGGATGAGTGGTACTTGTAGATCCTGGAAGATGGATGAGTGATACTTGTAGATCCTGGAAGATGGATGAGTGATACTTGTAGAACCTGGAAGACGGATGAGTGATACTTGTAGAATCTGGAAGATGGATGAGTGATACTTGTAGAATCTGGAAGATGGATGAGTGATACTCGTAGAATCTGGAAGGTGGATGAGTGATACTTGTAGATCCTGGAAGTTGGATGAGTGATACTTGTAGATCCTGGAAGATGGATGAGTGATACTTGTAGATTCTGGAAGATGGATGAGTGATACTTGTAGATCCTGGAAGATGGATGAGTGATACTTCTAGATCCTGGAAGATGGATGAGTGATACTTCTAGATCCTGGAAGATGGATGAGTGATACTTGTAGAATCTGGAAGATGGATGAGTGATACTTGTAGACCCTGGAAGATGAATGCGTGATACTTGTAGATCCTGGAAGATGGATGAGTGATACTTGTAGAACCTGAAAGATGGATGAGTGATACTTGTATGATCTGGAAGATGGATGAGTGATACTTGTTGAATCTGGAAGATGGATGAGTGATACTTGTAGAATCTGGAAGGTGGATGAGTGATACTTGTAGATCCTGGAAGTTGGATGAGTGATACTTGTAGATCCTGGAAGATGGATGAGTGATACTTGTAGATTCTGGAAGATGGATGAGTGATACTTGTAGATCCTGGAAGATGGATGAGTGATACTTCTAGATCCTGGAAGATGGATGAGTGATACTTGTAGAATCTGGAAGATGGATGAGTGATACTTGTAGACCCTGGAAGATGGATGAGTGATACTTGTAGATCCTGGAAGTTGGATGAGTGATACTTGTAGATCCTGGAAGATGGATGAGTGATACTTGTAGAATCTGGAAGATGGATGAGTGATACTTGTAGATCTTGGAAGATGGATGAGTGATACTTGTAGAATCTGGAAGATAGATGAGTGATACTTGTAGATCCTGGAGGAGGGATAAGTGATACTTGTAGATCCTGGAAAATGGATGAGTGATACTTGTAGATCCTGGAAGATGTATGAGTGATACTTGTAGATCCTGGAAGATGGATGATTGATACTTGTAGATCCTGGAAGATGGATGAGTGATACTTGTAGAATCTGGAAGATGCATGAGTGATACTTGTAGATCCTGGAAGATGTATGAGTGATACTTGTAGATCCTGGAAGATGGATGAGTGATACTTGTAGATCCTGGAAGATGGATGAGTGATACTTGTAGATCCTGGAAGATGGATGAGTGATACTTGTATGATCTGGAAGATGGATGAGTGATACTTGTTGAATCTGGAAGATGGATGAGTGATACTTGTAGGTCCTGGAAGATGGATGAGTGATACTTGCAGATCCTGGAAGATGGATGAGTGATACTTGCAGATCCTGGAAGATGGATGAGTGATACTTGTAGAATCTGGAAGATGGATGAGTGATACTTGTAGAATCTGAAAGATGGATGAGTAATACTTGTAGATCCTGGGAGATGGATGAGTGATGCTTGTAGATCCTGGAAGATGGATGAGTGATACTTCTAGATCCTGGAAGATGGATGAGAGAAACTTCTAGATCCTGGAAGATGGATGAGTGATACTTGCAGATCCTGGAAGATGGATGAGTGATACTTGCAGATCCTGGAAGATGGATGAGTGATACTTGTAGATCCTGGAAGATGGATGAGTGATACTTGTAGAATCTGGAAGATGGATGAGTGATACTTGTAGAATCTGGAAGATGCATGAGTGATAATTGTAGACCCTGGAAGATGGATGAGTGATACTTGTAGATCCTGGAAAATGGATGCGTGATACTTGTAGATCCAGGAAGATGGATAAGTAATACTTGTAGATCCTGGAAGATGGATGAGTGATACTTGTAGATCCTGGAAGATGTATGAGTGATACTTGTAGATCCTGGAAGATGGATGAGTGATACTTGTAGATTCTGGAAGATGGATGAGTGATACTTGTAGATCCTGGAAGATGGATGAGTGATACTTCTAGATCCTGGAAGATGGATGAGTGATACTTGTAGAATCTGGAAGATGGATGAGTGATACTTGTAGACCCTGGAAGATGAATAAGTGATACTTGTAGA
Source organism: Rhinoderma darwinii (assembly GCF_050947455.1). NCBI lineage: Eukaryota > Metazoa > Chordata > Amphibia > Anura > Rhinodermatidae > Rhinoderma > Rhinoderma darwinii. The sequence goes on from NW_027464159.1 coordinate 43,447, forward strand.
TCCTGGAAGATGGATGCGTGATACTTGTAGATCCTGGAAGATGGATAAGTAATACTTGTAGATCCTGGAAGATGGTTGAGTAATACTTTTAGATCCTGGAAGATGTATGAGTGATACTTGTAGATCCTGGAAGTTGGATGAGTGATACTTGTAGATCCTGGAAGATGGATGAGTGATACTTGTAGAATCTGGAAGATGGATGAGTGATACTTGTAGATCTTGGAAGTTGGATGAGTGATACTTGTAGAATCTGGAAGATAGATGAGTGATACTTGTAGATCCTGGAAGAGGGATAAGTGATACTTGTAGATCCTGGAAAATGGATGAGTGATACTTGTAGATCCTGGAAGATGTATGAGTGATACTTGTAGATCCTGGAAGATGGATGATTGATACTTGTAGATCCTGGAAGATGGATGAGTGATACTTGTAGAATCTGGAAGATGCATGAGTGATACTTGTAGATCCTGGAAGATGTATGAGTGATACTTGTAGATCCTGGAAGATGGATGAGTGATACTTGTAGATCCTGGAAGATGGATGAGTGATACTTGTAGATCCTGGAAGATGGATGAGTGATACTTGTAGATCCTGGAAGATGGATGAGTGATACTTGTATGATCTGGAAGATGGATGAGTGATACTTGTTGAATCTGGAAGATGGATGAGTGATACTTGTAGAATCTGGAAGGTGGATGAGTGATACTTGTAGATCCTGGAAGTTGGATGAGTGATACTTGTAGATCCTGGAAGATGGATGAGTGATACTTGTAGATTCTGGAAGATGGATGAGTGATACTTGTAGATCCTGGAAGATGGATGAGTGATACTTCTAGATCCTGGAAGATGGATGAGTGATACTTGTAGAATCTGGAAGATGGATGAGTGATACTTGTAGACCCTGGAAGATGGATGAGTGATACTTGTAGATCCTGGAAGTTGGATGAGTGATACTTGTAGATCCTGGAAGATGGATGAGTGATACTTGTAGAATCTGGAAGATGGATGAGTGATAATTGTAGATCTTGGAAGATGGATGAGTGATACTTGTAGAATCTGGAAGATAGATGAGTGATACTTGTAGATCCTGGAGGAGGGATAAGTGATACTTGTAGATCCTGGAAAATGGATGAGTGATACTTGTAGATCCTGGAAGATGTATGAGTGATACTTGTAGATCCTGGAAGATGGATGATTGATACTTGTAGATCCTGGAAGATGGATGAGTGATACTTGTAGAATCTGGAAGATGCATGAGTGATACTTGTAGATCCTGGAAGATGTATGAGTGATACTTGTAGATCCTGGAAGATGGATGAGTGATACTTGTAGATCCTGGAAGATGGATGAGTGATACTTGTAGATCCTGGAAGATGGATGAGTGATACTTGTATGATCTGGAAGATGGATGAGTGATACTTGTTGAATCTGGAAGATGGATGAGTGATACTTGTAGAATCTGGAAGGTGGATGAGTGATACTTGTAGATCCTGGAAGTTGGATGAGTGATACTTGTAGATCCTGGAAGATGGATGAGTGATACTTGTAGATCCTGGAAGATGGATGAGTGATACTTGTATGATCTGGAAGATGGATGAGTGATACTTGTTGAATCTGGAAGATGGATGAGTGATACTTGTAGAATCTGGAAGGTGGATGAGTGATACTTGTAGATCCTGGAAGTTGGATGAGTGATACTTGTAGATCCTGGAAGATGGATGAGTGATACTTGTAGATTCTGGAAGATGGATGAGTGATACTTGTAGATCCTGGAAGATGGATGAGTGATACTTCTAGATCCTGGAAGATGGATGAGTGATACTTGTAGAATCTGGAAGATGGATGAGTGATACTTGTAGACCCTGGAAGATGGATGAGTGATACTTGTAGATCCTGGAAGATGGATGCGTGATACTTGTAGATCCTGGAAGATGGATAAGTAATACTTGTAGATCCTGGAAGATGGTTGAGTAATACTTTTAGATCCTGGAAGATGTATGAGTGATACTTGTAGATCCTGGAAGATGGATGAGTGATACTTGTAGATCCTGGAAGATGGATGAGTGATACTTGTAGATATTGGAAGATGGATGTGTAAAGGATCTGCCAGACACAACTTCTGTGTCGACGCCTATAGGTAATCAGTCTGCACCTGCTTCTATGTCTGTGAGACTGACTCCATCTTCCACCACCCAGGATGGCAGGCTTAGGAGTGGGAGAGCCTATCACAGCCTGGCCAAACGGAGCTAGCTCCCGCCCTCTGTCTATTTATACCTGCCTTTCCCCTGTTCCTCCTTTGCTTGTGATTCTTCTCTGTTTGTTTCCTGGCCCTGCTGCAGCTTCTTGAACTACTGATCCTCTGCTTGTGATTGACCTTGGCTTTTCTGATCACTCTTCTGCTCTGCGTTTTTGTACCTCGCTCATCTCCTGGTTTGACTCGGCGCGTTCACCTTGCTTGTTGCTCATGGTGTTCCCGTGGGCAACTTCCCCATTTCCCTGGCTTCTTTGTACCCTTGTCTGTTTGTCTGTCGTGCACCTATTGAGGGTAAGGACCGTCGCCCAGTTGTATTCCGTCGCCTAGGGCGGGTCATTGCAAGTAGGCAGGGACTGAGTGGCGGGTAGATTAGGGCTCACTTGACTGTTTCCCTACCCAGACATTACAGGATGAGTGATAGTTGTAGATCCTGGAAGATGAATGAGTGATACTTGTAGATCCTGGAAGATGGATGAGTGATAAATGTAGATCATGGAAGTTGGATGAGTGATACTTGTAGAATCTGGAAGATGGATGAGTGATAATATTAGATCCTGGAAGATGGATGAGTGATAATTGTAGATCCTGGACGAAGGATGAGTGATAATTGTAGATCCTGGAAGATGGATGAGTGATACTTGTAGATCCTGGGAGATGGATGAGTGATACTTGTAGATCCTGGAAGATGGATGAGTGATACTTGTGGACCCTGGAAGATAAATGAGTGATATTTGTAGATTTGGTAGATGGATGAGTGATAATTGTAGATCCTGGACGGTGGATGAGTGATACTTGTAGAAACTGGAAGATAGATGAGTGATACTTGTAGATCCTGGAAGATGGATGAGTGATACTTGTAGATCCTGGAAGATGGATGAGTGATAATTGTAGATGTGGTAGATGGATGAGTGATACTTGTAAATCCTGGAAGATGGATGCGTGATACTTGTAGATCCTGGAAGAGGGATAAGTGATACTTGTAGATCCTGGAAAATGGATGAGTGATACTTGTAGATCCTGGAAGATGTATGAGTGATACTTGTAGATCCTGGAAGATGGATGAGTGATACTTGTAGATCCTGGAAGATGTATGAGTGATACTTGTAGATCCTGGAAGATGTATGAGTGATACTTGTAGATCCTGGAAGATGGATGAGTGATACTTGTAGATCCTGGAAGATGGATGAGTGATACTTGTAGATCCTGGAAGATGGATGAGTGATACTTGTAGAATCTGGAAGATGGATGAGTGATACTTGTAGAATCTGGAAGATGGATGAGTGATACTTGTAGAATCTGGAAGGTGGATGAGTGATACTTGTAGATCCTGGAAGATGGATGAGTGATACTTGTAGATCCTGGAAGATGGATGAGTGATACTTGTAGATTCTGGAAGATGGATGAGTGATACTTGTAGATCCTGGAAGATGGATGAGTGATACTTCTAGATCCTGGAAGATGGATGAGTGATACTTGTAGAATCTGGAAGATGGATGAGTGATACTTGTAGATCTTGGAAGATGGATGAGTGATACTTGTAGAATCTGGAAGATAGATGAGTGATACTTGTAGATCCTGAAAGATGGATGAGTGATACTTGTAGATACTGGAAGATGGATGAGTGATAATTAAAGATGTGGTAGATGGATGAGTGATACTTGTAAATCCTGGAAGATGGATGCGTGATACTTGTAGATCCTGGAAGAGGGATAAGTGATACTTGTAGATCCTGGAAAATGGATGAGTGATACTTGTAGATCCTGGGAGATGTATGAGTGATACTTGTAGATCCTGGAAGATGGATGATTTATACTTGTAGATCCTGGAAGATGGATGAGTGATACTTGTAGAATCTGGAAGATGCATGACTGATACTTGTAGATCCTGGAAGATGTATGAGTGATACTTGTAGATCCTGGAAGATGGATGAGTGATACTTGTAGATCCTGGAAGATGGATGAGTGATACTTGTAGATCCTGGAAGATGGATGAGTGATACTTGTAGATCCTGGAAGATGGATGAGTGATACTTGTATGATCTGGAAGATGGATGAGTGATACTTGTTGAATCTGGAAGATGGATGAGTGATACTTGTAGAATCTGGAAGGTGGATGAGTGATACTTGTAGATCCTGGAAGTTGGATGAGTGATACTTGTAGATCCTGGAAGATGGATGAGTGATACTTGTAGATCCTGGAAGTTGGATGAGTGATACTTGTAGATCCTGGAAGTTGGATGAGTGATACTTGTAGATCCTGGAAGATGGATGAGTGATACTTGTAGATTCTGGAAGATGGATGAGTGATACTTGTAGATCCTGGAAGATGGATGAGTGATACTTCTAGATCCTGGAAGATGGATGAGTGATACTTGTAGAATCTGGAAGATGGATGAGTGATACTTGTAGACCCTGGAAGATGGATGAGTGATACTTGTAGATCCTGGAAGATGGATGCGTGATACTTGTAGATCCTGGAAGATGGATAAGTAATACTTGTAGATCCTGGAAGATGGTTGAGTAATACTTTTAGATCCTGGAAGATGTATGAGTGATACTTGTAGATCCTGGAAGATGGATGAGTGATACTTGTAGATCCTGGAAGATGGATGAGTGATACTTGTAGATATTGGAAGATGGATGTGTAAAGGATCTGCCAGACACAACTTCTGTGTCGACGCCTATAGGTAATCAGTCTGCACCTGCTTCTATGTCTGTGAGACTGACTCCAACTTCCACCACCCAGGATGGCAGGCTTAGGAGTGGGAGAGCCTATCACAGCCTGGCCAAACGGAGATAGCTCCCGCCCTCTGTCTATTTATACCTGCCTTTCCTGTTCCTCCTTTGCTTGTGATTCATCTCTGTTTGTTTCCTGGCCCTGCTGCAGCTTCTTGAACTACTGATCCTCTGCTTGTGATTGACCTTGGCTTTTCTGATCACTCTTCTGCTCTGCGTTTTTGTACCTCGCTCATCTCCTGGTTTGACTCGGCGCGTTCACCTCGCTTGTTGCTCATGGTGTTCCCGTGGGCAACTTCCCCATTTCCCTGGCTTCTTTGTACCCTTGTCTGTTTGTCTGTCGTGCACCTTTTGAGGGTAGGGACCGTCGCCCAATTGTACCCCGTCGCCTAGGGCGGGTCATTGCAAGTAGGCAGGGACTGAGTGGCGGGTAGATTAGGGCTCACTTGACTGTTTCCCTACCCCGACATTACAGGATGAGTGATAGTTGTAGATCCTGGAAGATGAATGAGTGATACTTGTAGATCCTGGAAGATGGATGAGTGATACATGTAGATCATGGAAGTTGGATGAGTGATACTTGTAGAATCTGGAAGATGGATGAGTGATAATATTAGATCCTGGAAGATGGATGAGTGATACTTGTAGATCCTGGAAGATGGATGAGTGATACTTGTAGATCCTGGGAGATGGATGAGTGATACTTGTAGATCCTGGAAGATGGATGAGTGATACTTGTGGACCCTGGAAGATAGATGAAAGATATTTGTAGATTTGGTAGATGGATGAGTGATACTTGTAGATCCTGGAAGATGGATGAGTGATACTTGTAGATCCTGGAAGATGGATGAGTGATAATTGTAGATGTGGTAGATGGATGAGTGATACTTGTAAATCCAGGAAGATGGATGCGTGATACTTGTAGATCCTGGAAGATGGATGAGTGATACTTGTAGAATCTGGAAGATGGCTGAGTGATACTTGTAGATCCTGGAAGATGTATGAGTGATACTTGTAGATCCTGGAAGATGGATGAGTGATACTTGTAGATCCTGGAAGATGGATGAGTGATACTTGTTTATCCTGGAAGATGGATGAGTGATACTTGTAGATCCTGGAAGATGGATGAGTGATAATTGTAGAATCTGGAAGATGGATGAGTGATACTTGTAGAATCTGGAAGATGGATGAGTGATACTTGTAGAATCTGGAAGGTGGATGAGTGATACTTGTAGATCCTGGAAGTTGGATGAGTGATACTTGTAGATCCTGGAAGATGGATGAGTGATACTTCTAGATCCTGGAAGATGGATGAGTGATACTTGTAGAATCTGGAAGATGGATGAGTGATACTTGTAGACCCTGGAAGATGGATGAGTGATACTTGTAGATCCTGGAAGATGGATGCGTGATACTTGTAGATCCTGGAAGATGGATAAGTAATACTTGTAGATCCTGGAAGATGGTTGAGTAATACTTTTAGATCCTGGAAGATGTATGAGTGATACTTGTAGATCCTGGAAGATGGATGAGTGATACTTGTAGATCCTGGAAGATGGATGAGTGATACTTGTAGAATCTGGAAGATGGATGAGTGATACTTGTAGATCTTGGAAGATGGATGAGTGATACTTGTAGAATCTGGAAGATGGATGAGTGATACTTGTAGATCCTGGAAGATGGATGAGTGATACTTGTAGATCCTGAAAGATGGATGAGTGATACTTGTAGATCCTGGAAGATGGATGAGTGATACTTGTAGATCCTGGAAGATGGATGAGTGATACTTGTAGATCCTGGAAGATGGATGAGTGATACTTGTAGAATCTGGAAGATGGATGAGTTATACTTGTAGATCTTGGAAGATGGATGAGTGATACTTGTAGAATCTGGAAGATGGATGAGTGATACTTGTAGATCCTGGAAGATGGATGAGTGATACTTGTAGACCCTGAAAGATGGATGAGTGATACTTGTATATCCTGGAAGATGGATGAGTGATACTTGTAGATCATGGAAGATGGATGAGTGATACTTGTAGAATCTGAAAGATGGATAAGTGATACTATTAGATCCTGGAAGATGGATGAGTGATAATTGTAGATCCTGGAAGATGGATGAGTGATACTATTAGATCCTGGAAGATGGATGAGTGATACTTGTAGATCCTGGACGATGGATGAGTGATACTTGTAGATCCTGGAAGATGGATGAGTGATACTTGTAGATCCTGGAAGATGGATGAGTGATACTTGTAGATCCTGGAAGATGGATGAGTGATACTTGTAGATCCTGGAAGATGGATGAGTGATACTTGTAGAATCTGGAAGATGGATGAGTGATACTTGTAGAATCTGGAAGATGGATAAGTGATACTTGTAGAATCTGGAAGGTGGATGAGTGATACTTGTAGATCCTGGAAGTTGGATGAGTGATACTTGTAGATCCTGGAAGATGGATGAGTGATACTTGTAGATTCTGGAAGATGGATGAGTGATACTTGTAGAATCTGGAAGATGGATGAGTGATACTTGTAGATCCTGGAAGATGGATGAGTGATACTTGTAGATTCTGGAAGATGGATGAGTGATACTTGTAGATCCTGGAAGATGGATGAGTGATACTTCTAGATCCTGGAAGATGGATGAGTGATACTTGTAGAATCTGGAAGATGGATGAGTGATACTTGTAGATCCTGGAAGATGGATAAGTAATACTTGTAGATCCTGGAAGATGGTTGAGTGATACTTTTAGATCCTGGAAGATGGATGAGTGATACTTGTAGAATCTGGAAGATGGATGAGTTATACTTGTAGATCCTGGAAGATGGATGAGTGATACTTGTAGAATCTGGAAGATGGATGAGTGATACTTGTAGATCCTGGAAGATGGATGAGTGATACTTGTAGACCCTGGAAGATGGATGAGTGATACTTGTATATCCTGGAAGATGGATGAGTGATACTTGTAGATCATGGAAGATGGATGAGTGATACTTGTAGAATCTGAAAGATGGATAAGTGATACTATTAGATCCTGGAAGATGGATGAGTGATAATTGTAGATCCTGGAAGATGGATGAGTGATACTATTAGATCCTGGAAGATGGATGAGTGATACTTGTAGATCCTGGACGATGGATGAGTGATACTTGTAAATCCTGGAAGATGGATGAGTGATACTTGTAGATCCTGGAAGATGGATGAGTGATACTTGTAGATCCTGGAAGATGGATGAGTGATACTTGTAGATCCTGGAAGATGGATGAGTGATACTTGTAGAATCTGGAAGATGGATGAGTGATACTTGTAGAATCTGGAAGATGGATGAGTGATACTTGTAGAATCTGGAATGTGGATGAGTGATACTTGTAGATCCTGGAAGTTGGATGAGTGATACTTGTAGATCCTGGAAGATGGATGAGTGATACTTGTAGATTCTGGAAGATGGATGAGTGATACTTGTAGATCCTGGAAGATGGATGAGTGATACTTCTAGATCCTGGAAGATGGATGAGTGATACTTGTAGAATCTGGAAGATGGATGAGTGATACTTGTAGACCCTAGAAGATGGATGAGTGATACTTGTAGATCCTGGAAGATGGATGCGTGATACTTGTAGATCCTGGAAGATGGATAAGTAATACTTGTAGATCCTGGAAGATGGTTGAGTGATACTTTTAGATCCTGGAAGATGTATGAGTGATACTTGTAGATCCTGGAAGATGGATGAGTGATACTTGTAGATCCTGGAAGATGGATGAGTGATACGTGTAGAATCTGGAAGATGGATGAGTGATACTTGTAGATCCTGGAAGATGGATGAGTGATACTTGTAGAATCTGGAAGATGGATGAGTGATACTTGTAGATCCTGGAAGATGGATGAGTGATACTTGTAGATCCTGGAAGATGGATGAGTGATACTTGTAGATCCTGGAAGATGGATGAGTGATACTTGTAGATCCTGGAAGATGGATGAGTGATACTTGTAGAATCTGGAAGATGGATGAGTGATACTTGTAGATCCTGGAAGATGGATGAGTGATACTTGTAGAATCTGGAAGATGGATGAGTGATACTTGTAGATCCTGGAAGATGGATGAGTGATACTTGTAGACCCTGGAAGATGGATGCGTGATACTTGTAGATCCTGGAAGATGAATGAGTGATACTTGTAGATCCTGGAAGATGGTTGAGTGATACTTGTAGATCATGGAAGTTGGATGAGTGATACTTGTAGAATCTGGAAGATGGATGAGTGATACTTGTAGATCCTGGAAGATGGATGAGTGATACTTGTAGATCCTGGAAGATGGATAAGTAATACTTGTAGATCCTGGAAGATGGTTGAGTGATACTTTTAGATCCTGGAAGATGTATGAGTGATACTTGTAGATCCTGGAAGATGGATGAGTGATACTTGTAGATCCTGGAAGATGGATGAGTGATACTTGTAGATCCTGGAAGATGCATTAGTGATACTTGTAGACCCTGGAAGATGGATGAGTGATACTTGTATATCCTGGAAGATGGATGAGTGATACTTGTAGATCATGGAAGATGGATGAGTGATACTTGTAGAATCTGGAAGATGGATAAGTGATACTATTAGATTCTGGAAGATGGATGAGTGATAATTGTATATCCTTGAAGATGGATGAGTGATACTTGTATATCCTGGAAGATGGTTGAGTGATACTTGTAGATCATGGAAGATGGATAAGTGATACTATTAGATCCTGGAAGATGGATGAGTGATAATTGTAGATCCTGGAAGATGGATGAGTGATACTTGTAGATATTGGAAGATGGATGAGTGATAATTGTAGATCCTGGAAGATGAATGAGTGATACTTGTAGATCCTGGAAGATGGTTGAGTGATACTTGTAGATCATGGAAGTTGGATGAGTGATACTTGTAGAATCTGGAAGATGGATGAGTGATACTATTAGATCCTGGAAGATGGATGAGTGATACTTGTAGATCCTGGAAGATGGATAAGTAATACTTGTAGATCCTGGAAGATGGTTGAGTGATACTTTTAGATCCTGGAAGATGTATGAGTGATACTTGTAGATCCTGGAAGATGGATGAGTGATACTTGTAGATCCTGGAAGATGGATGAGTGATACTTGTAGATCCTGGAAGATGGATGAGTGATACTTGTAGAATCTGGAAGATGGATGAGTGATACTTGTAGATCCTGGAAGATGGATGAGTGATACTTGTAGAATCTGGAAGATGGATGAGTGATACTTGTAGATCCTGGAAGATGGATAAGTAATACTTGTAGATCCTGGAAGATGGTTGAGTGATACTTTTAGATCCTGGAAGATGGATGAGTGATACTTGTAGATCCTGGAAGATGGATGAGTGATACTTGTAGATCCTGGAAGATGGATAAGTAATACTTGTAGATCCTGGAAGATGGTTGAGTGATACTTTTAGATCCTGGAAGATGTATGAGTGATACTTGTAGATCCTGGAAGATGGATGAGTGATACTTGTAGATCCTGGAAGATGGATGAGTGATACTTGTAGATCCTGGAAGATGGATTAGTGATACTTGTAGACCCTGGAAGATGGATGAGTGATACTTGTATATCCTGGAAGATGGATGAGTGATACTTGTAGATCATGGAAGATGGATGAGTGATACTTGTAGAATCTGGAAGATGGATAAGTGATACTATTAGATTCTGGAAGATGGATGAGTGATAATTGTATATCCTTGAAGATGGATGAGTGATACTTGTATATCCTGGAAGATGGTTGAGTGATACTTGTATATCATGGAAGATGGATAAGTGATACTATTAGATCCTGGAAGATGGATGAGTGATAATTGTAGATCCTGGAAGATGGATGAGTGATACTTGTAGATATTGGAAGATGGATGAGTGATAATTGTAGATCCTGGAAGATGAATGAGTGATACTTGTAGATCCTGGAAGATGGTTGAGTGATACTTGTAGATCATGGAAGTTGGATGAGTGATACTTGTAGAATCTGGAAGATGGATGAGTGATACTATTAGATCCTGGAAGATGGATGAGTGATACTTGTAGATCCTGGAAGATGGATAAGTAATACTTGTAGATCCTGGAAGATGGTTGAGTGATACTTTTAGATCCTGGAAGATGTATGAGTGATACTTGTAGATCCTGGAAGATGGATGAGTGATACTTGTAGATCCTGGAAGATGGATGAGTGATACTTGTAGATCCTGGAAGATGGATGAGTGATACTTGTAGAATCTGGAAGATGGATGAGTGATACTTGTAGATCCTGGAAGATGGATGAGTGATACTTGTAGAATCTGGAAGATGGATGAGTGATACTTGTAGATCCTGGAAGATGGATGAGTGATACTTGTAGACCCTGGAAGATGGATGAGTGATACTTGTATATCCTGGAAGATGGATGAGTGATACTTGTAGATCATGGAAGATGGATGAGTGATACTTGTAGAATCTGGAAGATGGATAAGTGATACTATTAGATCCTGGAAGATGGATGAGTGATAATTGTAGATCCTGGAAGATGGATGAGTGATACTTGTAGATATTGGAAGATGGATGTGTGATAATTGTAGATCCTGGAAGATGAATGAGTGATACTTGTAGATCCTGGAAGATGGTTGAGTGATACTTGTAGATCATGGAAGTTGGATGAGTGATACTTGTAGAATCTGGAAGATGGATGAGTGATACTATTAGATCCTGAAAGATGGATGAGTGATACTTGTAGATCCTGTACGATGGATGAGTGATACTTGTAGATCCTGGAAGATGGCTGAGTGATACTTGTAGATCCTGGGAGATGGATGAGTGATACTTGTAGATCCTGGAAGATGGATGAGTGATACTTGTGGAGCCTGGAAGATGGATGAGTGATATTTTTAGATTTGGTAGATGGATGAGTGATAATTGTAGATCCTGGACGATGGATGAGTGATACTTGTAGAATCTGGAAGATGGATGAGTGATACTTGTAGATCCTGGAAGATGGATGAGTGATACTTTTAGATGTGGTAGATGGATGAGTGATACTTGTAAATCCTGGATGATGGATGCGTGATACTTGTAGATCCTGGAAGATGGATAAGTGATACTTGTAGATCCTGGAAGATGGATGGGTGATACTTGTAGATCCTTGAAGATGGATGAGTGATACTTGTAGATCCTGGAAGATGGATGAGTGATACTTGTAGATCCTGGAAGATGGATGAGTGATACTTGTAGATCCTAGAAGATGGATGAGTGATACTTGTAGATCCTGGAAGATGGATGAGTGATACTTGTAGATCCTGGAAGATGTATGAGTGATACTTGTAGATCCTGGAAGATGGATGAGTGACACTTGTAGGTCCTGGAAGATGTATGAGTGATACTTGTAGATCCTGGAAGATGGATGAGTGATACTTGCAGATCCTGGAAGATGGATGCGTTATACTTGTAGATCCTGGAAGATGGATGAGTGATACTTGTAGAATCTGGAAGATGGATGAGTGATACTATTAGATCCTGGAAGATGGATGAGTGATACTTGTAGATCCTGGACGATGGATGAGTGATACTTGTAGATCCTGGAAGATGGATGAGTGATACTTGTAGATCCTGGGTGATGGATGAGTGATACTTGTAGATCCTGGAAGATGGATGAGTGATACTTGTGGACTTGGAAGATGGATGAGTGATATTTGTAGATTTGGTAGATGGATGAGTGATAATTGTAGATCCTGGACGATGGATGATTGATAGGCCTCATGCACACGACCGTAAAAACGCCCGTTATTACGGGTCGTAATCATGACCCGTAATAACGGGCTCATAGACTTCTATTGGCGACGGGTGCCTTCCCGTTTTCTCACGGGAAGGTGCCCGTGCCGTTGAAAAAGATAGAACATGTCCTATTTCAGGCCGTAATAACGGCACGGACAGTCCATAGAAGTCTATGGAGCTCCCGTAATGACGGGTGGCTACATGTGTGCACCCGTCATTACGGCAGCGTTGCTAAGCGACGTCAGTAAATAGTCACTGTCCAGGGAGCTGAAAGAGTTAACTGATCGGCAGTAACTCTTTCAGCACCCTGGACAGTGACTACCGATCAGTATAAACCTGTAAAAAATAAAAATAAAAGACGTTCATACTTACCGACAACTTCCTGCTTCCTCCAGTCCGGTCTCCCGCCCGTTGCCTTGGTGACGCGTCCTCTCGACATCCGGCCCGAAGTCCTGGATGACGTTTCAGGCCATGTGACCGCTGCAGCCAATCACAGGTCAATCACAGGCTGCAGCGGTCACATGGACTGCCGCGTCATCCAGGGATGTCGGGCTGGATGTGAAGAGAGGGACGCGTCACCAAGACAACGGCCGGTAAGTATGAATTTCTTTAACTTTTATTACAGAAAAGGCTGTCCCTTCTCTCTATCCTGCACTGATAGAGAGAAGGGGCTGCCGATTAGTGCAGTGCTATTTTGCCGCCAAAAACGTGCTCGTAAATACGGGTGGAATACGTGTGACACCGGACCCATATTTACGGGCACGGGTTCGTAAATACTGGTGCAAAACGGGTGGAATACGTGTGACACCGGACCCGTATTTACGCCAGTATTTACGGGTGGGAAAAAATACGGTCGTGTGCATGAGGCCATACTTTTAGAATCTGGAAGATGGATGAGTGATACTTGTAGATCCTGGAAGATGGATGAGTGATACTTTTAGATGTGGTAGATGGATGAGTGATACTTGTAAATCCTGGAAGATGGATGCGTGATACTTGTAGATCCTGGAAGATGGATTAGTGATACTTGTAGATCCTGGAAGATGGATTAGTGATACTTGTAGATCCTGGAAGATGGATGAGTGATACTTGTAAATCCTGGAAGATGGATGCGTGATACTTTTAGATGTGGTAGATGGATGAGTGATACTTGTAGATCCTGGAAGATGGATGAGTGATACTTGTAGATCCTGGAAGATGTATGAGTGATACTTGTAGATCCTGGAAGATGGATGAGTGATACTTGTAGATCCTGGAAGATGGATGAGTGATACTTGTAGATACTGGAAGATGGATGAGTGATACTTGTAGGTCCTGGAAGATGGATGAGTGATACTTGCAGATCCTGGAAGATGGATGTGTGATACTTGTAGATCCTGGAAGATGGATGAGTGATACTTGTAGAATCTGGAAGATGGATGAGTGATACTTGTAGATCCTGGAAGTTGGATGAGTGATACTTGTAGATCCTGGAAGATGGATGAGTGATACTTGTAGATCCTGGAAGATGGATGAGTGATACTTGTAGATCCTGGAAGATGGATGAGTGATACTTGTAGATCCTGGAAGATGGATGAGTGATACTTGTAGATCATGGAAGTTGGATGAGTGATACTTGTAGAATCTGGAAGATGGATGAGTGATACTTGTAGATCCTTGAAGATGAATGAGTGATACTTGTAGATCCTGGAAGATACTTGTAGATCCTGGAAGATGGATGAGTGATACTTGTGAACCCTGGAAGATGGATGAGTGATATTTCTAGATTTGGTAGATGGATGAGTGATACTTGTAGATCCTGGAAGATGTATGAGTGTTACTTGTAGTTCCTGGAAGATGGATGAGTGATACTTGTAGATCCTGGAAGATGGATGAGTGATACTTGTAGATCCTGGAAGATGTATGAGTGATACTTGTAGATCCTGGAAGATGGATGAGTGATACTTGTAGACCCTGGAAGATGGATGAGTGATAATTGTAGATCCTGGAAGATGGATGAGTGATACTTGTAGAATCTGGAAGATGGATGAGTGATACTTGTAGATCCTGGAAGATGGATGAGTGATACTTGTAAATCCTGGAAGATGGATGAGTGATACTTTTAGATCCTGGAAGGTGGATGAGTGATACTTGCAGGTCCTGGAAGATGGATGAGTGATACTTGTAGATCCTGGAAGATGGATGAGTGATACTTGTAGATCCTGGAAGATGGATGAGTGATACTTGTAGATCCTGGAAGATGGATGAGTGATACTTGTAGATCCTGGAAGATGGATGAGTGATACTTGTAGATCCTGGAAGATGGATGAGTGATACTTGTAGATCCTGGAAGATGGATGAGTGATACTTGTAGAATCTGGAAGATGGATGAGTGATACTTGCAGAATCTGGAAGATGGATGAGTGATACTTGTAGATCCTGGAAGATGGATGAGTGATACTTGTAGATCCTGGAAGATTGA
Organism: Rhinoderma darwinii; assembly: GCF_050947455.1. Taxonomy (NCBI): domain Eukaryota; kingdom Metazoa; phylum Chordata; class Amphibia; order Anura; family Rhinodermatidae; genus Rhinoderma; species Rhinoderma darwinii. Next base: position 58,684 of record NW_027464159.1, read on the forward strand.
TGAGTGATACTTGTAGAATCTGGAAGATGGATCTAAAGTATCACTCATCCTTCCTCCAGGATATACATCCGTCTTCCAGAATCTACTGGTTCTCTCATGTATTAAAGTCCTTTTGAAAGAACAGGAGAAAATCCTCCTAGTTCAGTTGTTTTAAACCCCTTAGGGGCCGGGCCATTTTTAGCGTTAGAGACAAGAACAGTTTTGTACATTTGGAAAGTCATAACATTTTTGTTTGTTGGATGGCGCTTTATGACGCTTATTTTGTGGGACGAGTTGTACTTTATTTACATTCCATTTTTATGGTTTACATGCACTAGCGTTTAATTTATATTAATTTTATATTTCGGCACTTTCTTTTTTTATTATTTTGCCCCCTACACCATGTATCATACGCTAATGTTATACATCTAAGTATAGGTCCATACGGTCGCGGAAATATTAAATATGTCTGTATTATTTCATATCTAGGGAATAATATATCATGAAGTGTTTTTTTTATTACAGAAATGCTTCTTTGTTGCTTTTTTTTTTTTTTTAATGTATTATTATTTCTTTAACTTTTTTTTAATCCCATTGGGGGAATTTTTAAGTTTTATTTTGCATCTATACTGTATTTGCATTTACTGTATGTTTTTGCCAGTACATTATCTTGTATATTATTTGTACCCAGGCGGTGGTTAGGGCTTTCCTAGGTATACCCAAATACAGGGAATATGGGCAGAAAGTCCTGGGGTCCTTTAATAGACCCTGGTTTGTCTACCCATACAAGGTGTGAGCCATGATCGCCCCACAGGAATTCCCTGTGACGTGTTCAATGGGGGTCCCCCAACAGTCTCCCTCTACTTATTTACTTATTCTACAATCAGCATTGATTTAGGGAAGTAAATGGTCATAAGTTCTCTTATCGCTGCCGCTAGGGCAGAGCTGCAGCTCTGCGTTACAGCTATTGCCCCGCCGCTGATCCACGGAACGGTAACAGTGCCCAATCAGCATGATAAGTATGCCCGTTGTGGGGCGGCTGCTGCCTGAAGCTCCTGTCAATCGTTCAATCGTTCTCATTAAAGGTCGCAACCAGTCAAAGCATTTTTGTTTTGCTTTTTCTGGAAAATAATCTCCTATATTAGGGTATGTTCACACGGCCTATTTTCGGCCGTTTTTCGGGCCGTAAACGCCCGAAAAATCAGAATCAGACGGAACATTTTTCGCGGCTTTTTTTATGAAGAAGAAGTGCAGGACACTTCTTGGGACGATTTTGGAGCCGTTTTTCATAGACTCTATTGAAAAAAAGCTCCAAAAACGGCTGTGAAAAACGCAGCGAAAATCGCGAGTGGCACAAAAAACTTCTGAAAATCAGGAGCTGTTTTCTCTTAAAAACAGCTCCGTATTTTGAGACGTTTTTGACTCTGAGTGTTAACATACCCTCACAGTTCTCTTGCAGACTGCAGCAGGTTTTTCTTCAGGATTTCTCTGTGTTTTGGTTCATTCATTTTCCAGTCTCCCCAAACACCACTATCACTAGCCCTTTTTGGTGTATATACACCGCATTCCAAATTATTATGCAAATGTTATTTTTCGCTGAATTTCCTAAATAGTCGATGCAAATGACAGTCAGTATAATCTTCAGCATCAACCGTTGGAGGATAATGCAAATTTTATTGAACAAATCTCCTAATGATAACAGATTTTTTTTGTTTCACATTATTATGCACAACAGAGATCAAAACATTTACAGGTTGTAAAGAGACTAAAATGGTAATTTGTTGAATTTGCAGCATCAGGAGGTCATATTTACAGAAATCAAAAGCTCTTTCAACCAAAAAAAACCTCACCAGGCCAAGTTACATGTTATATAGGACCCCTTCTCTGATATCACCTTCACAGGACAAGTTACATGTTACACAGGACCCTCCTCTGATATCACCTGCACAGGACAAGTTACATGTTACACAGGACCCTTCTCTGATATCACCTGCACAGGACAAGTTACATGTTACACTGGACCCTTCTCTGATATCACCTGCACAGCACAAGTTACATGTTACACAGGACCCTTCTCTGATATCACCTGCACAGGACAAGTTACATGTTACACAGGACCCTTCTCTGATATCACCTTCACAGCACAAGTTACATGTTACATAGGACCCTTCTCTGATATCACCTGCACAGCACAAGTTACATGTTACATAGGACCCTTCTCTGATATCACCTGCACAGCACAAGTTACATGTCACACAGGACCCTTCTCTGATATCACCTGCACAGCACAAGTTACATGTTACACAGGACCCTCCTCTGATATCACCTGCACAGCACAAGTTACATGTTACACAGGACCCTTCTCTGATATCACCTGCACAGGACAAGTTACATGTTACACAGGACCCTTCTCTGATATCACCTGCACAGCACAAGTTACATGTTACACAGGACCCTTCTCTGATATCACCTGCACAGCACAAGTTACATGTTACACAGGACCCTTCTCTGATATCACCTGCACAGCACAAGTTACATGTTACACAGGACCCTTCTCTGATATCACCTGCACAGCACAAGTTACATGTTACACAGGACCCTTCTCTGATATCACCTGCACAGGACAAGTTACATGTTACACAGGACCCTTCTCTGATATCACCTGCACAGCACAAGTTACATGTTACACAGGACCCTTCTCTGATATCACCTGCACAGGACAAGTTACATGTTACACAGGACCCTTCTCTGATATCACCTGCACAGCACAAGTTACATGTTACACAGGACCCTTCTCTGATATCACCTGCACAGCACAAGTTACATGTTACACAGGACCCTTCTCTGATATCACCTGCACAGCACAAGTTACATGTTACACAGGACCCTCCTCTGATATCACCTGCACAGCACAAGTTACATGTTACACAGGACCCTTCTCTGATATCACCTGCACAGCACAAGTTACATGTTACACAGGACCCTTCTCTGATATCACCTGCACAGCACAAGTTACATGTTACACAGGACCCTCCTCTGATATCACCTGCACAGGACAAGTTACATGTTACACAGGACCCTTCTCTGATATCACCTGCACAGGACAAGTTACATGTTACACAGGACCCTTCTCTGATATCACCTGCACAGCACAAGTTACATGTTACACAGGACCCTTCTCTGATATCACCTGCACAGCACAAGTTACATGTTACACAGGACCCTTCTCTGATATCACCTGCACAGCACAAGTTACATGTTACACAGGACCCTTCTCTGATATCACCTGCACAGCACAAGTTACATGTTACACAGGACCCTTCTCTGATATCACCTGCACAGCACAAGTTACATGTTACACAGGACCCCTTCTCTGATATCACCTTCACAATTCTTCATCCATTGAATTTGTGAGTATTTGGACAGTTTCTGCTTGAATATCTTTGCAGGATGTCAGAATCGCCTCCAGAGCTTCTGTTTTGATGTGAACGGCCTCCCACCCTCATAGATATTTTGCTTGAGGATGCTCCAAAGGTTCTCAATAGGGTTGAGGTCAGGGGAACATGGGGGCCACACCATGAGTTTCTTTCCTTTCATGCCCATAGCAGCCAATGACACAGAGGTATTCTTTGCAGCATGAGATGGTGCATTGTCATGCATGAAGATAATTTTGCTACGGAAGGCACGGTTCTTCTTTTTGTACCACGGAAGAAAGTGGTCAGTCATAAACTCTACGTACTTTGCAGAGGTCATTTTCATACCGTCAGGGACCCTAAAGGGGCCTACCAGCTCTCTCCCCATGATTCCAGCCCAAAACATGACTCCGCCACCTCCTCGCTGACGTCGCAGCCTTGTTGGGACATGGTGGCCATTCACCAACCATCCACTACTCTATCCATCTGGACCATCCAGGGTTGCACGGCACTCATCAGTAAACACGGTTTTAAAATTAGTCTTCATGTATTTCTGAGCCCACTGCAACCGTTTGTGCTTGTGAGCATTGTTTAGGGGTGGCCGAATAATAGCTTTATGCACACTTGCAAACCTCTGGAGGATCCTACACCTTGAGGTTTGCGGGACTCCAGAGGCACCAGCGGCTTCAAATACCTGTTTGCTGCTTTGCAATGGCATTTTAGCAGCTGCTCTCCTAATTCTATTAATTTGTCTGGCAGAAACCTTCCTCATTTTGCCTTTATCTGAACGAACCCGTCTGTGCTCTGAATCAGCCACAAATCTTTTCACAGTACGATGATCACGCTTAAGTTTTCTTGAAATCTCCAATGTTTTCATACCTTGTCCAAGGTATTGCACTATTTCACGCTTTTCGGCAGCAGAGAGATCCTTTTTCTTTCCCATATTGCTTGAAACCTGTGGCTGCTTAATAATGTGGAACGTCCTTCTTAAGTAGTTTTCCTTTGATTGGGCACACCTGGCAAACTAATTATCACAGGTGTCTGAGATTGATTACAATGATCCAAAGAGCCCTAAGACACAATACCATCCATGAGTTTAATTGAAAAACTAATCATTAAATGTTTATGACACTTAAATCCAATGTGCATAATAATTTGGAACACGGTGTTGTGGTTACTGATGCCTTTTTAAGAACTCTCAGATGAGATTTTCAGCAGTTTATCTCCATTTCTGCTCTCCCATAAAGCTGTAAATGGTAAAGCTCCTGGTAACAGTCTATTCTATCCTAGCCACAGAAAAATGCATCTCTGTCAGAGTTGTCATAGGTTTCTTGGGGATCTGCCTGACTACTGTTTTCCTTGCATGGTCAGAACGGCGTCCTGGCTCAATTACAGCTGTGACAGATTCTATACCGGTGATAATGACTGAACTGCACCTGTATCCATCCCCTGACTGGCACTTTTTCAGGACTCTTTATTCAAGTGTAGTGCCGTAATTTACCAGAACGTTACTAGGTACCGATGTAGTTACACAGTAATCCCCTATACTAAATGCAGATAATCTCCATGCCACTGTGAAGGATGGTTTATTTGCTTATATTCTCTGTATTAAATTACATTATGAATTGTCAAGCAGGATGCCGAATTACTAAGATATATATTCTCGATTATTTAAATGACCTTTCCTCTACAAAGTTCTGCTCGAGTCTCAAGGAAATGTGTTATCTTTATGTGTTCATAATATGGTCTTCATGAATCCATGGCTAGCGGGTTGGCTGAACGCCCAGACATAAAATGCAACTATTTCTCATTATCGCAACAAACTCCCTCATGGGAAAGAACAGTTCACACCACTCCATTGTATGCTTGTCTCCAGGTGTTACCTGATGTCAGCATTTTAATGAAGATGTACTTGAAATATTCTTATGGTCTGCTATTGGCTGAATAAGAAATATTCTCACATTGCCTCTACACCCATTTTGAATGATATTATTGTAATTGAGTTTGGCAATAAACCCCCAGAGGAGTATTTTGAGCTCCCAGCAGCGTCTGTCTGTTTTTTTCTCCTCTATGGATATATAGCGGTATGAAATATCCTGATTAGGATGTTGGATAAAGTGCCTGGTGTGAGTGTCTGTTGGACTCGTCTAAATTTCAGTCTAATATATTTTGAGCCATTGACTTCCATGACACCACTAAGCCCTCCTGCACACGACCGAGTGCCACTCGGTCATTTGTTCTCGGCACCTGAGTGGCACCCGATAGTTTTCACGGAACGATTCACTTAATTGGGTTAATCAGGTCCGTTTTTTCTCTCCGATCCGTGGAAACATAGAACATGTCTTATCTTTCCATGGATCACGGACGGGTCTCGGGCGGCACACACAGTCATGTGCATTGGGGATAATTCTACAGGTGTCATATTAATGGGGTGGGTGGTATTTATGTAATTGGGTGTTTCGTCTTAAATTAATCTAATGAGTGTAGATCCCATTGTAGAAATTTATATTCACTGTTTATTTACCGAAAAATCTAAAAGAAAATCCACAATTATATGAAGTGAAATGTTTCCAGATCTTAAGGGGAAGAAATTAGGAAATAAAGTCCAGACTCTTCACACTTTCCTTCATCCCTATTCTTTAAATAGAATTTAGTGATAACAATATTTTCCTGATTGACCTTATACTAAAATGTAATGACTTATTCCCTCAAATTTATCTCCAAAATTCTGTATCAGCTAAAAGGGTTCACAAAACTAAAACAATCTCCTTCATTTGTCTACATTCAGGTTTGTGAAAAATGGGGATGAAATCTGCTAATTATTATTACACTGCAACAACCGGAATAATAACTATAATAATCCTAAACACCGTCATACAGGTAAAACTACGCTGCATGTAATAATCCAGTCTGAAGGGGGCAGTATTATAGTAGTTTTATTCTTGTATATGGGGGCAGTATTATAGTAGTTATATTCCTGTATATAGGGGGCAGTATTATAGTAGTTATATTCTTGAATATAGGGGGCAGTATTATAGTAGTTAAATTCTTGTATATAGGGGGCAGTATTATAGTAGTTATATTCTTGTATATAGGAGGCAGTATTATAGTAGTTATATTCTTGTATATAGGAGCAGTATTATAGTAGTTATATTCTTGTATATAGGGGGCAGCATTATAGTAGTTATATTCTTGTATATAGGGGCAGTATTATAGTAGTTATATTCTTGTATATAGGGAGCAGTATTGTTATATTCTTGTATATAGGCGCAGTATTATAGTAGTTATATTCTTCTATATAGGAGCAGTATTATAGTAGTTATATTCTTGTATATAGGGGCAGTATTACAGTAGTTATATTCTTATATATAGGGAGCAGTATTATAGTAGTTATATTCTTGTATATAGGAGCAGTATTATAGTAGTTATAGTCTTGTACATAGGAGCAGTATTATAGTAGTTATATTCTTGTATATAGGGGGCAGTATTATAGTAGTTATATTCTTGCATATAGGGGCAGTATTATAGTAGTTATATTCTTGTATATAGGAGCAGTATTATAGTAGTTATATTCTTGTATATAGGGAGCAGTATTATAGTAGTTATATTCTTGTATATAGGGAGCAGTATTATAGTAGTTATATTCTTGTACATAGGGGGCAGTATTATAGTAGTTATATTCTTGTATATAGGAGGCAGTATTATAGTAGTTATATTCTTGTATATAGGAGGCAGTATTATAGTAGTTATATTCTTGTATATAGGAGCAGTATTATAGTAGTTATATTCTTGTATATAGGGGGCAGTATTATAGTAGTTATATTCTTGTATATAGGGACAGTATTATAGTAGTTATATTCTTGTATAATGGGGCAGTATTATAGTAGTTATATTCTTGTATATAGGGAGCAGTATTATAATAGTTATATTCTTGTATATAGGGGCAGTATTATAGTAGTTATATTCTTGTATATAGGGGGGAGTATTAAAGTATTTATATTCTTGTATATAGGAGCAGTATTATAGTAGTTATATTCTTGTATATAGGGAGCAGTATTGTTATATTCTTGTATATAGGGAGCAGTATTATAATAGTTATATTCTTGTATATAGGGGCAGTATTATAGTAGTTATATTCTTGTATATAGGGGGGAGTATTAAAGTATTTATATTCTTGTATATAGGAGCAGTATTATAGTAGTTATATTCTTGTATATAGGGAGCAGTATTGTTATATTCTTGTATATAGGCGCAGTATTATAGTAGTTATATTCTTGTATATAGGAGCAGTATTATAGTAGTTATATTCTTGTATATAGGGGGGAGTATTAAAGTATTTATATTCTTGTATATAGGAGCAGTATTATAGTAGTTATATTCTTGTATATAGGGGCAGTATTATAGTAGTTATATTCTTGTATATAGGAGCAGTATTATAGTAGTTATATTCCTGTATATAGGAGCAGTATTATAGTAGTTATATTCTTGTAAATAGGAGCAGTATTATAGTAGTTATATTCTTGTATATAGGGGCAGTATTATAGTCATTTTATTCTTGTATATAGGCAGCAGTATTATAGTAGTTCTATTCTTGTATGTAGGGGCAGTATTATAGTAGTTATATTCTTGTATATAGGAGCAGTATTATAGTAGTTATATTCTTGTATATAGGAGCAGTATTATAGTAGTTATATTCCTGTATATAGGGGGCAGTATTATAGTAGTTATATTCTTGTATATAGGGGGCAGTATTATAGTAGTTATATTCTTGTATATAGGGAGCAGTATTGTTATATTCTTGTATATAGGCGCAGTATTATAGTAGTTATATTCTTGTATATAGGAGCAGTATTATAGTAGTTATATTCTTGTATATAGGGGCAGTATTATAGTAGTTATATTCTTGTATATAGGGAGCAGTATTATAGTAGTTATATTCTTGTATATAGGAGCAGTATAAGGCTGGGTTCACACGTGGCGGAATTTCACTTGAATTCCGCTGCGGACACTCCGCAGCGTTAATCCGCAGCGGAGCCGTTTCTGCATTGACTTCCACTTCTATTTAGAAGTGTTCGTTTAGACGTTGAGTAAAATTCCGCTGTGGAGCATAGGCTGCGGAGCGGAATTTGGTGTCCGCAGCATGCTCTGTCTGTTGCGGAGCAGTGGCGGACTCATGGTGGAATTTCTCCATTGACTTCAATGGAGATTCTAATTTCCGCAATGAAGTCCGCAGCTGTCATGCACATGTTATGTGTGCTGCGGATGCGTCTTGCTTTTTTAACTTGACATTTCTTCATTCTGGCTGGACCTATGTATTTCTAGGTCTACAGCCAGTCTGAGGAAGTCAATGGGGCTCCCGTAATGACGGGAGCGTTGCTAGGAGACATCTGTAAATAGTCACTGTCCAGGGTGCTGAAAGAGTTAAGCGATCGGCAGTAACTGTTTCTGCACCCGGGACAGTGACTACCGATCCCAATATACAGCAACATGTAAAAAAATATAAGTTCATACTTACCGAGAACTCCCTGCTTCTGTCTCCAGTCCGGCCTCCCAGGATGACGTTTCAGTCTAAGTGACGGCTGCAGCCAATCACAGGCCAAGCACAGGCTGCAGCGGTCACATGGACTGGCGCGTCATCCAGGGAGGTCGGGCTGGATGCCGAAAGAGGGACGCGTCACCAAGACAACGGCCGGTAAGTATGAAATTTGTTTACTTTCACTAGGGAAAGTGCTGTCCCTTCTCTCTATCCTGCACTGATAGGGAGAAGGGAAGCACTTTTCCCGCAGTCCGCAGCAGCTAGTCCGCATCAATTTTCTGCACATTTTGGGCAGATCCGCAGCCGTAATCCGCAACCCGGATTAGGTGCGGCATTGATGCGGACAGTTGCGGAGGAAATCCGCCACGTGTGGCCATGCCCTTATAGTAGTTATATTCTTGTATATAGGGAGCAGTATTATAGTAGTTGTATTCTTGTACATAGGGGGCAGTATTATAGTAGTTATATTCTTGTATATAGGAGGCAGTATTATAGTAGTTTTATTCTTGCATATAGGAGGCAGTATTATAGTAGTTATATTCTTGTATATAGGAGCAGTATTATAGTAGTTATATTCTTGTATATAGGGGGCAGTATTATAGTAGTTATATTCTTGTATATAGGAGCAGTATTATAGTAGTAATATTCTTGTATATAGGGGGCAGTATTATAGTAGTATATTCTTGTATATAGGAGCAGTATTATAGTACTTATATTCTTGTATATAGGAGCAGTATTATATTAGTTATATTCTTGTATATAGGGGGCAGTATTATAGTAGTTATATTCTTGTATAATGGGGCAGTATTATAGTAATTATATTCTTGTATATATGGAGCAGTATTATAGTAGTTATATTCTTGTATATAGGGGCAGTATTATAGTAGTTATATTCTTGTATATAGGGGCAGTATTATAGTAGTTATATTCTTGTATATAGGGGCAGTATTATAGTAGTTATATTCTTGTATATAGGGAGCAGTATTATAATAGTTATATTCTTGTATATAGGAGCAGTATTATAGTTGTTATATTCTTGTATATAGGGAGCAGTATTATAGTAGTTATATTCTTGTAAATAGGAGCAGTATAAGGCTGGGTTCACACGTGGCGGAATTTCACTTGAATTCCGCTGCGGACACTCCGCAGCGTTAATCCGCAGCGGAGCCGTTTCTCCATTGACGTCCACTTAAATTTAGAAGTGTTCGTTTAGACGATGCGTAAAATTCCGCTGCGGAGCATAGGCTGCGGAGCGGAATTTGATGTCCGCAGCATGCTCTGTCTGTTGCGGAGCAGTGGCGGACTGGTTGCGGACTCATGGCGGAATTTCTTCATTGACTTCAATGGAGATTCTAAATTCCGCAATGAAGTCCGCAGCGTCTTGCTTTTTTAACATGACATTTCTTCATTCTGGCTGGACCTATGTATTTCTAGGTCTACAGCCAGACTGAGGAAGTCAATGGGGCTCCCGTAATTACTGGAGCGTTGCTAGGAGACATCAGTAAATAGTCACTGTCCAGGGTGCTGAAAGAGTTAAGCGATCGGCAGTAACTGTTTCTGCACCCTGGACAGTGACTACCGATCCCAATATACAGCAACCTGTAAAAAAATAGAAGTTCATACTTACCGAGAACTCCCTGCTTCTGTCTCCAGTCCAGCTTCCCAGGATGACGTTTCAGTCTAAGTGACGGCTGCAGCCAATCACAGGCTGCAGCGGTCACATGGACTGCCGCGTCATCCAGGGAGGTAGGGCTGGATGCCGAAAGAGGGACGCGTCTCCAAGACAACGGCCGGTAGGTATGAAATTAGTTTACTTTCACTAGGGAAAGTGCTGTCCCTTCTCTCTATCCTGCACTGATAGAGAGAAGGGAAGCACTTTTTCCGCAGTCCGCAGCAGCTAGTCCGCATCAATTTACTGCACATTTTGGGCAGATCCGCAGCCGTAATCAGCAACCCGGATTAGGTGCGGCATTGATGCGGACAGTTGCGGAGGAAATCCGCCACGTGGGGGCATGCCCTTATAGTAGTTATATTCTTGTATATAGAGAGCAGTATTATAGTAGTTATATTCTTGTATATAGGGGGCAGTATAATAGTAGTTATATTATTGTATATAGGGGGCAGTATTATAGTAGTTATATTCTTGTATATAGGAGCAGTATTATAGTAGTTATAATATTGTATATAGGGGGCAGTATTATAGTAGTTATATTCTTGTATATAGGAGCAGTATTATAGTAGTTATATTTTTGTATATAGGGGCAGTATTATAGTAGTTATATTCTTGTATATAGGGGGAGTATTATAGTATTTATATTCTTGTATATAGGAGCAGTATTATAGTAGTTATATTCTTGTATATAGGGGCAGTATTATAGTAGTTATATTCTTGTATATAGGAGCAGTATTATAGTAGTTATATTCCTGTATATAGGAGCAGTATTATAGTAGTTATATTCTTGTAAATAGGAGCAGTATTATAGTAGTTATATTCTTGTATATAGGCAGCAGTATTATAGTAGTTATATTCTTGTATATAGGCAGCAGTATTATAGTAGTTATATTCTTGTATATAGGGGCAGTATTATAGTAGTTATATTCTTGTATATAGGAGCAGTATTATAGTAGTTATATTCTTGTATATAGGAGCAGTATTATAGTAGCTATATTCTTGTCCATAGGAGAGGATAGACGTGTGCTTGTGAGCTCCCTGTTAGGACTATGCATGGCTTCTGACCCAGGTGGAGTGGAGGGGTCCTGGGCTGATGATCCTGGGAAAGCCCAGAGTCTGGAGTTTGGCCTGCAGCATGGAGATGGTGGAGGTGATGATCTGGAAATGGTGGCTGGTGAGTCAACTGAATCTCATAATGTTGGTGAATTGTGCACAAAAATGACAAAGAAAAATATCTTTAAAATGGAAATGCAAGTTCGCAAATTGAGAACTGAAATTAACCAAGAGACTGATCCAAAGGCAAAGCTGATGAAATGTGAGTGTCTGGATGTTTGCACACGTGAGCTGGTTATATTGAAGGAGAGATTGCAGAAAGAATCATGCACAGTACCCAAAATAAAGAACTGGGCAATTGAGAACAAAAGGGAGACCAGAGCCCAAACTGTGAAGAGAAAAAATATCATTGCAAAAAAAGACACTGACTATAATATTGTGGCACAGGGAAACCCTGGAAGATATGAGTGTGCAGTGGCTGGAGGTTCACATCTCTCATCATGTGTGGGGTCTGTGCAATCAGCCAACACAAATGCTGCTAAAGCTGCAGAGAAATGTGTGCCAGCTGACGAGGGGTTAACTGCAGTAGACTCTATGTGCAGTACTGATGAAGTGAATGCGAGTGGCACTCCTGGGAGTGAGCAAGAAAGTGCCACATATACTGACATTGTAAGTGAGACTTCGCTCAGCGCGGTGATTGACAGTCTGATATCTGATGAACCAGCGGCACAGGCTGAGGCGGACATTGCAGACCCTGTTCTGGAGGTTCAACCGTCCGCAGTGTCAGTGAATGGAGTGCAGGTTACACAGCGATCAGGAGCAGACACAGGAGGATCTGCAGTACAATCAGCTGAGGAGAGGTCCAGTCCTGACCCACCTGCTGACAGACCTCAGTACAGGAGAATGTTCTCCAGCGTCACAAGACCGACTAACCCCGCACCTCAGAGGAGGAACGCGGTCAGAATCAGGTACTCAGGACCAGAGGAATACCTCCCCTCCAGACTCCACATTGGGAAAGTTTTGTTGAAGGAGTTTATGAAGTTTAAAGCTTCTGAGGTGTTCGCTCTGATCCACGTTCCCTCCAGCAGGAATTATGACATCAGTTTCAAGCTGCAATATAGTCTAGACTTGTTCTGGAGTATTTATAACGATACAAAGGAGCACGCGATGTGGGAGCATCTACATGTCATCCAGCTGACTAAACCCCAGGTAGTCACAGCCACCGTCCTGTTCCAGTCTGAGGTGGTGGCTCTGGCAGATTTGCAGCACTGGTTGAGCAGATATTGTGAAGTGAAGAGACTGCCAACAAAGATCTATGATGAGGAGGAGATCTGGAATGGAGGATATTCTGTCAAGATCCAGCTGGTTCAGGAGAATGGAGTGACCAGACATCTGCCGCACTCCTTCTACCTGGGCTCGGAGAGAGGCGTATGTTACTACCCTGGTCAACCGCGACGGTGCCATAGATGTGGGGGCAGACACCTGGCATTCAACTGTTTCCGTATTAAGTGCTCACTATGTGGTCAGTTTGGGCATGTGAAGGACGATTGTACAGGACCTGTCATCTGTAACCTGTGCTTAGGACCTGGACATACATTCCGGGAGTGTCCACATGCAGAACATAATATGGAGGAGACCTGTAAAGAAGCCATGGAGGAAGAGCAGGAGGATGTCTCCATAGGTGTAGATACGACCCCAGAACCTGGAAGTCCCAGCGAGGATGTGAGCCAAAGTACCAGAGACCCTGCTTCAGAGACGAATGTCCCATCTGTGGATGCTGCACAAGTGTCACCAGCCACTGAGAATAGAGGTCATGCTAAAAGTAAAATATCCAGTATCTCTGTCATCAAAACATCTAAACATCTGCCCAACACCAGTAAGGAACCAGCTGATCTAGCCGCAGTGACCAGTAAGGAACCAGCTGATCCAGCCGCAGCGACCAGTAAAAAAACAGCTGGGTCAGCCGCAGCGACCAGTAAGGAACCAGCTGATCCAGCCGCAGTGACCAGTAAAAAAACAGCTGGGCCAGCCGCAGCGACCAGTAAAAAAACAGCTGATCCAGCCGCAGTGACCAGTAAAAAAACAGCTGATCCAGCCGCAGCGACCAGTATCGATGAGGAGGGATTTCAGACGGTTAAAAGGAGAAGTAAAACAGATGATTCTTCTAGGAAAAAAATCACTGCTGCAAAGAAATCACCGGAGTCTCCAGTGCTGGCGATAACTGGGGGACGTTACTGTGCGCTGGGGGAAGATGACCAGGAAGAAGAAGCAGAGATGGAGCAAGTCTCCTCACACAACCCAGATGACGAACCTCAGGATGAAGACGCTGACCCCCCAATGTCCACCAAAAGATGGGGTGTTACAGGACATAGCAGTGGAAGAAGGAAAAAAAGTAGGAAAGACATGTAACCAGGATGAGGCTGAAAACACCTCCTATTAACGTGAACAGCGTGAAGAATAGGAGCAGGGGGCAGGCGATATTCCAGCTTCTGTCTGACGACAAAACCAATGTGATCTTTATACAAGAGACTTATCTACAGAGTAATGTCCCTGCTGTGTCCCTGCAGTCACCACATCTAGTGGGACAGTGAAACTCTCAGCTGCTGTATGGAGACTTCTACCCCCAACTCCGTTTATATCAGAGGTTCACTATATGTCATAAATGTGGTGACCGTGTACCATCTGTGGTGTGCGTGATGCTGCCCGGTCACCAATAAAGAAGAACTCTCCTGTAATACTGTCTAGAATAATATCATGAAAAATAGTTGAAACAATCTATACTGGCGCAATATTCATATATTATGGTTTGTTTAATGATTGTGATGTTATTAAGAGACATACGTTTATTTTCTTTATCTGTTATGAGTGTATTGCAAAGGTAGTGTAATATTTTGTTGCAAGTTTTCAAATAAAAAAGATAATTATAGTAGTTATATTCTTGTATATAGAGGCAGGATTATAGTAGTTATATTCTTGTATATAGGAGCAGTATTATAGTAGTTATATTCTTGTATATAGGGGCAGTATTATAGTAGTTATATTCTTGTATATAGGAGCAGTATTATAGTAGTTATATTCTTGTATATAGGAGCAGTATTATAGTAGTTATATTCTTGTATATAGGAGCAGTATTATAGAAGTTATATTCTTGTATATAGAGGGCAGTATTATAGTAGTTATATTCTTGTATATAGGGGCAGTATTATAGTAGTTATATTCTTGTATATAGGAGCAGTATTATAGTAGTTATATTCTTGTATATAGAGGGCAGTATTATAGTAGTTATATTCTTGTATATAGGAGCAGTATTATAGTAGTTATATTCTTGTATATAGGAGCAGTATTATAGTAGTTATATTCTTGTGTATATAGGGGCAGTATTATAGTAGTTATATTCTTGTATATAGGAGCAGTATTATAGTAGTTATATTCTTATATATAGGGGTCAGTATTATAGTAGTTATATTCTTGTATATAGGAGCAGTATTATAGTAGTTATATTCTTGTATATAGGAGCAGTATTATAGTAGTTATATTCTTGTATATAGGGAGCAGTATTATAGTAGTTATATTCTTGTATATAGGGGGCAGTATTATAGTAGTTATATTCTTGTATATAGGAGCAGTATTATAGTAGTTATATTCTTGTATATAGGGGCAGTATTATAGTATTTATTTTTTTATATATAGGGGCTGTATTATAGTAATTATATTCTTGTATATAGAGGCAGTATTATAGTAGTTATATTCTTGTATATAGTGGGCAGTATTATAGTAGTTATATTATTGTATATAGGGGCAGTATTATAGTAGTTATATTCTTGTATATAGGAGCAGTATTATAGTAGTTATATTCTTGTATATAGGAGCAGTATTATAGTAATTATATTCTTGTATATAGGGGCAGTATTCTAGTGGTTATATTCTTGTATATAGGAGCAGTATTATAGTGGTTATATTCTTATATATAGGGGTCAGTATTATAGTAGTTATATACTTGTATATAGGGAGCAGTATTATAGTAGTTATATTCTTGTATATAGAGGCAGTATTATAGTAGTTATATTCTTGTATATAGGGAGCAGTATTATAGTAGTTATATTCTTGTATATAGGAGCAGTATTATAGTAGTTATATTCTTGTATATAGGAGCAGTATTATAGTAGTTATATTCTTGTATATAGGGGGCAGTATTATAGTAGTTATATTCTTGTATATAGGGGGGAGTATTATAGTAGTTATATTCTTGTATATAGGGGCAGTATTATGGTAGTTATATTCTTGTATATAGGGGGCAGTATTATAGTAGTTATATTCTTGTATATAGGGAGCAGTATTATAGTAGTTATATTCTTGTATATAGGGGGCAGTATTATAATAGTTATATTCTTGTATATAGGGGGGAGTATTATAGTAGTTATATTCTTGTATATAGGGAGCACCATTATAGTATTTATATTCTTGCATATAGGGAGCAATATTATAGTAGTTATATTCTTGTATATAGAGGGCAGTATTATAGTAGTTATATTCTTGTATATAGGGGCAGTATTATAGTATTAATTTTTTATATATAGGGGGCCGTATTATAGTAGTTATATTCTTGTATATAGGGGGCAGTATTATAGTAGTTATATTCTTGTATATAGGAGCAGTATTATAGTAGTTATATTCTTGTATATAGGAGCAGTATTATAGTAGTCATATTCTTGTATATAGGGGCAGTATTATAGTAGTTATATTCTTATATATAGGGGTCAGTATTTTAGTAGTTATATACTTGTATATAGGGAGCAGTATTATAGTAGTTATATTCTTGTATATAGAGGCAGTATTATAGTAGTTATATTCTTGTATATAGGGAGCAGTATTATAGTAGTTATATTCTTGTATAAAGAGGCAGTATTATAGTAGTTATATTCTTGTATATAGGAGCTGTATTATAGTAGTTATATTCTTGTATATAGGGGGCAGTATTATAGTAGTTATATTCTTGTATATAGGAGCAGTATTATAGTAGTTATATTCTTGTATATAGGAGCAGTATTATAGTTGTTATATTCTTGTATATAGGAGTGATAAAGAATAAAAAACGGGATACTGAGGCGCTGCTTGATAAAGAGTTAATACATTTAATTGAGGTAGTATAAATAGACAATTGCTACGCGTTTCAACGCCGGACTGGCGTCTTCCTCAGGCAAGTTAAGATGACAGCAAGGAGGCACATATTTATACACATACGGAATGCAGGGCTAATTAAGCCTAATTCAGACCAGAGTCCTTAAAAAAACGCCAAAACCAGCGGGTCAGAGTTCAATCCAAACGTAAAGTGTTAAAACAATTCATTGTTGTCATATGTTAACAACATTAATGGAATTAAAATGATCAGACAGTACATAACCGCATAATTGCATAATTATATAGTAATTAAATCATTTAAACGAAATGGCATAAAATATTTGCGCAAAAAGGCAATGGATTATGAAATTGCACATTGAACATAAACTTAAAATAACACAAGAATTGAAGTAAGATAAATAAAAATGCATTTGCAACTGCTGGATACATATAGAAATAATTGTACCAACAATAGCAACGCGTTGTCATGGAGACCAGAAGCGACACAGCCGGGAAGGAAGTCAAAACGCCAGTGGAACGCAAGGTGAGACGCACAGCAAGCATCTCATAGGGCGCAGGCAGGACAAGTGTTTGTTTATGACACAGCAGGGAAGGAAAATCAGAACGCCAATGGAACGCAAGGTGAGACGCATAGACCGTTGTCATGACGACCGCTATCAAAAGAGATAAGGTGGCCGGGAGAGTCCAATCGAACCCATGGAACGCACAGTGACACGCAGGGTCGCGCATACAGAGAACCTAAGGGTTGCAACGAAACGAGGTCTGGAGCATCACGAAAATGTAAGTAGACAGATTATATTTAGATGTTATTCTGTCAATAATGTGCAGACTATTGAAATAATGGTCATTTTGGTAGGAAAAAATACAGGTATTGTCTGGAGTGCTGATGAAATAAGAAAATAAAAGAAAAAACTGGACACCTCCTCTATAATAAAAGAATAAAATATTAAAATGAAAAAGAATTAAGCAATATTAATATTCATAAGAAGAAGCTCATATGTAAAAGTGCTTTAAAAGGTGCATTTTTTAAAATTAGTAAAGGATATCAGTCCAATGTAGATTCTGCGATGTCATTGAGGCCATTTGGATACAAGGTCCCCAGTTTGTAGATCCAAAAGTTTTCCCTTTGTTTTAACCTAATGAACCTATTGGATATATCTACAGGAATATACTCAATAGGGGTGACAGTTATGAGATCAAAGTTACATTTGTGCTTTAAAGCAAAATGACGTGATACACTATGTTTGGTGTATCCACTTTTAACATTGAACCTGTGTTTGTTGATCCTGTCTCTGAGGGTTTGGGTAGTACGGCCCACATATTGTCGGTTACATGGACATTGGAGAAGATATATAACATAGCTGCTTCCGCAGTTTAAAAAGCTTTTTATCTGAAACTTTTCGTTAGTTGACATAGAAGTAAAATCCGTTTTTTTATTAGTAATACTCAGGCAGCACAGACATCTCGTTCTCCCGCAGCGATATGAACCATTCATAATCAGAGAAGTTTTGATAGGTATTTGGGAAATATTCCGAAGTTTACTAGGTGCAATTAGGTTCCTCAGGGTTTTCGCCCTTCTGTACGTAATTTTTGGTTTAACTGGGAGGATGTCTTTCATAAATTGGTCATTTTTAAGGATATGCCAATATTTATGTATTGTAGAGCTAATGTACTTACTGCCTTTATTGTATGTGGTGATAAAATTACAGCTAAAATCAATCGATATTTTAGGGTCTTTAGCCACAGGGTTGATGCACTCAAATTGTGTCAGAGCCTTCGCCCTAGTCTCTGCACCATTAATCAGACTCATTGGGAAGTTTTTTTCTTTGAACCTCTTTTTAAGCAACTTACATTCGTCAGAGAAATCTTTATTGCTCGTGCAGTTTTTCCTTATTCTTTTATATTGTCCAAAAGGTACATTTATCAGCCATGGTGGGTAGTGAGCGCTCCTAAAATTTAAATAGCTATTCACATCTACCCCTTTAAAATGTGTTTTCGTGATCACTGACTGACCAGACTTCTCTATCGCAAGGTCCAAAAAATCTATTTTAACAAATGAATAAGTGTATGTGAAAGAAATTCCAAAGTTGTTATTATTGAGATGGTCAATAATTGCAGGAATCACTGTTTGGTTTCCTTTGATGATAAAGAATAGGTCATCTATGTACCTTTTATAGAAAATTATATTGTCCTTATAATTGTGATCTCCGTAAATATATAGATTTTCATATGCTCCCATGTACAGATTGGCGTACGATGGGGCAAAGCGTTTTCATATGCTCCCATTCTGGATTCACGTCTTCCAAGCAATCAGATAGACTTTCTAATAAACTGTATTGATTTCATTCTTACACACAATGCATTTACATTTGAGGGTAAGTTCTACAGACAGATTAGAGGCTGTGCGATGGGCTCACGCTTTGCCCCATCGTACGCCAATCTGTACATGGGAGCATATGAAAATCTATATATTTACGGAGATCACAATTATAAGGACAATATAATTTTCTATAAAAGGTACATAGATGACCTATTCTTTATCATCAAAGGAAACCAAACAGTGATTCCTGCAATTATTGACCATCTCAATAATAACAACTTTGGAATTTCTTTCACATACACTTATTCATTTGTTAAAATAGATTTTTTGGACCTTGCGATAGAGAAGTCTGGTCAGTCAGTGATCACGAAAACACATTTTAAAGGGGTAGATGTGAATAGCTATTTAAATTTTAGGAGCGCTCACTACCCACCATGGCTGATAAATGTACCTTTTGGACAATATAAAAGAATAAGGAAAAACTGCACGAGCAATAAAGATTTCTCTGACGAATGTAAGTTGCTTAAAAAGAGGTTCAAAGAAAAAAACTTCCCAATGAGTCTGATTAATGGTGCAGAGACTAGGGCGAAGGCTCTGACACAATTTGAGTGCATCAACCCTGTGGCTAAAGACCCTAAAATATCGATTGATTTTAGCTGTAATTTTATCACCACATACAATAAAGGCAGTAAGTACATTAGCTCTACAATACATAAATATTGGCATATCCTTAAAAATGACCAATTTATGAAAGACATCCTCCCAGTTAAACCAAAAATTACGTACAGAAGGGCGAAAACCCTGAGGAACCTAATTGCACCTAGTAAACTTCGGAATATTTCCCAAATACCTATCAAAACTTCTCTGATTATGAATGGTTCATATCGCTGCGGGAGAACGAGATGTCTGTGCTGCCTGAGTATTACTAATAAAAAAACGGATTTTACTTCTATGTCAACTAACGAAAAGTTTCAGATAAAAAGCTTTTTAAACTGCGGAAGCAGCTATGTTATATATCTTCTCCAATGTCCATGTAACCGACAATATGTGGGCCGTACTACCCAAACCCTCAGAGACAGGATCAACAAACACAGGTTCAATGTTAAAAGTGGATACACCAAACATAGTGTATCACGTCATTTTGCTTTAAAGCACAAATGTAACTTTGATCTCATAACTGTCACCCCTATTGAGTATATTCCTGTAGATATATCCAATAGGTTCATTAGGTTAAAACAAAGGGAAAACTTTTGGATCTACAAACTGGGGACCTTGTATCCAAATGGCCTCAATGACATCGCAGAATCTACATTGGACTGATATCCTTTACTAATTTTAAAAAATGCACCTTTTAAAGCACTTTTACATATGAGCTTCTTCTTATGAATATTAATATTGCTTAATTCTTTTTCATTTTAATATTTTATTCTTTTATTATAGAGGAGGTGTCCAGTTTTTTCTTTTATTTTCTTATTTCATCAGCACTCCAGACAATACCTGTATTTTTTCCTACCAAAATGACCATTATTTCAATAGTCTGCACATTATTGACAGAATAACATCTAAATATAATCTGTCTACTTACATTTTCGTGATGCTCCAGACCTCGTTTCGTTGCAACCCTTAGGTTCTCTGTATGCGCGACCCTGCGTGTCACTGTGCGTTCCATGGGTTCGATTGGACTCTCCCGGCCACCTTATCTCTTTTGATAGCGGTCGTCATGACAACGGTCTATGCGTCTCACCTTGCGTTCCATTGGCGTTCTGATTTTCCTTCCCTGCTGTGTCATAAACAAACACTTGTCCTGCCTGCGCCCTATGAGATGCTTGCTGTGCGTCTCACCTTGCGTTCCACTGGCGTTTTGACTTCCTTCCCGGCTGTGTCGCTTCTGGTCTCCATGACAACGCGTTGCTATTGTTGGTACAATTATTTCTATATGTATCCAGCAGTTGCAAATGCATTTTTATTTATCTTACTTCAATTCTTGTGTTATTTTAAGTTTATGTTCAATGTGCAATTTCATAATCCATTGCCTTTTTGCGCAAATATTTTATGCCATTTCGTTTAAATGATTTAATTACTATATAATTATGCAATTATGCGGTTATGTACTGTCTGATCATTTTAATTCCATTAATGTTGTTAACATATGACAACAATGAATTGTTTTAACACTTTACGTTTGGATTGAACTCTGACCCGCTGGTTTTGGCGTTTTTTTAAGGACTCTGGTCTGAATTAGGCTTAATTAGCCCTGCATTCCGTATGTGTATAAATATGTGCCTCCTTGCTGTCATCTTAACTTGCCTGAGGAAGACGCCAGTCCGGCGTTGAAACGCGTAGCAATTGTCTATTTATACTACCTCAATTAAATGTATTAACTCTTTATCAAGCAGCGCCTCAGTATCCCGTTTTTTATTCTTTATCAATCAATTTTGGCATCTCTTTGGAGTTTTGCGTTGGGATCGGCAGCAGCTTTGTACTCGCGGATTACTTTCAACTTTACAGGTGAGCAGTTACGATCTTTTGCCTATCAAATTCATAATTGATACACACATGTGGCGCCGTGTTTTTTCACTCTACTTTTAGTGTATATAGGAGTAGTATTATAGTAGTTATATTCTTGTATATAGGAATAGTATTATAGTAGTTATATTCTTGTATATAGGGGCAGTATTATAGTAGTTATATTCTTGTATATAGGGGCAGTATTATAGTAGTTATATTCTTGTATATAGTGGGCAGTATTATAGTAGTTATATTCTTGTATATAGGAGCAGTATTATAGTAGTTATATTCTTGTATATAGGGAGCAGTATTATAGTAGTTATATTTTTGTATATAGGAGCAGTATTATAGTAGTTATATTCTTGTATATAGGAGTAGTATTATAGTAGTTATATTCTTGTATATAGGGGCAGTATTATAGTAGTTATATTCTTGTATATAGGAGCAGTATTATAGTAGTTATATTCTTGCATATAGGAGCTGAATTATAGTAGTTATATTCTTGTATATAGGGGGCAGTATTATAGTAGTTATATTCTTGTATACAGGGGGCAGTATTATAGTAGTTATATTCTTGTATATAGGTGGCAGTATTATAGTAGTTATATTCTTGTATATAGGGGGTAGTATTATAGTAGTTATATTCTTGTATATAGGAGGCAGTATTATAGTAGTTATATTCTTGTATATAGGGGGTAGTATTATAGTAGTTATATTCTTGTACATAGGGGGCAGTATTATAGTAGTTATATTCTTGTATATAGGAGCAGTATTATAGTAGTTATATTCTTGTATATAGGAGTAGTATTATAGTAGTTATATTCTTGTATATAGGAATAGTATTATAGTAGTTATATTCTTGTATATAGGGGCAGTATTATAGTAGTTATATTCTTGTATATAGTGGGCAGTATTATAGTAGTTATATTCTTGTATATAGGGGCAGTATTATAGTAGTTATATTCTTGTATATAGGAGCAGTATTATAGTAGTTATATTCTTGTATATAGGAGGCAGTATTATAGTAGTTATATTCTTGTATATAGGGGCAGTATTATAGTAGTTATATTCTTGTATATAGGAGGTAGTATTATAGTAGTTATATTCTTGTATATAGGGGGCATTATTATAGTAGTTATATTCTTGTATATAGAGGGCAGTATTATAGTAGTTATATTCTTGTATATAGGGGGCAGTATTATAGTAGTTATATTCTTGTATATAGGGGGCAGTATTATAGTAGTTATATTCTTTTCTATAGGGCCAGTATTATAGTAGTTATATTCTTGTATATAGGTTGTAGTATTATAGTAGTTATATTCTTGTATATAGAGGCAGTATTATAATAGTTATATTCTTGTATATAGAGGCAGTATTATAATAGTTATATTCTTGTATATAGAGGCAGTATTATAGTAGTTATATTCTTGTATATAGGAGCAGTATTATAGTAGTTATATTCTTGTATATAGAGGCAGTATTATAGTAGTTATATTCTTGTATATAGGAGCAGTATTATAGTAGTTATATTCTTTTATATAGGGAGCAGTATTATAGTAGTTATATTCTTGTATATAGGGGGCAGTATTATAGTAGTTATATTCTTGTATATAGGGGGCAGTATTATAGCAGTTATATTCTTGTATATAGGGGCAGTAAAATAGTAGTTATATTCTTGTATATAGGGGCAGTATTATAGTCGTTATATTCTTGTATATAGGGGGCAGTATTATAGTAGTTATAGTCTTGTATATAGGGAGCAGTATTATAGTAGTTATATTCTTGTATATAGGAGCAGTATTATAGTAGTTATATTCTTGTATATAGGAGCAGTATTATAGTAGTTATATTCTTGTATATAGGAGCAGTATTATAGTAGTTATATTCTTGTATATAGAGGCAGTATTATAGTAGTTATATTCTTGTATATAGGAGCAGTATTATAGTAGTTATATTCTTTTATATAGGGAGCAGTATTATAGTAGTTATATTCTTGTATATAGGGGGCAGTATTATAGTAGTTATATTCTTGTATATAGGGGGCAGTATTATAGCAGTTATATTCTTGTATATAGGGGCAGTAAAATAGTAGTTATATTCTTGTATATAGGGGCAGTATTATAGTCGTTATATTCTTGTATATAGGGGGCAGTATTATAGTAGTTATAGTCTTGTATATAGGGAGCAGTATTATAGTAGTTATATTCTTGTATATAGGAGCAGTATTATAGTAGCTATATTCTTGTATATAAGAGCAGTATTATAGTAGCTATATTCTTGTATATAGGAGCAGTATTATAGTTGTTATATTCTTGTATATAGGGGGCAGTATTATAGTAGTTATATTCTTGTATATAGGAGGCAGTATTATAGTAGTTATATTCTTGTATATAGAGGTAGTATTATAGTAGTTATATTCTTGTATATAGGAGGCAGTATTATAGTAGTTATATTCTTGCACATAGGGCGCAGTATTATAGTAGTTATATTCTTGTATATAGGAGCAGTATTATAGTAGTTATATTCTTGTATATAGGGGGCAGTATTATAGTAGTTGTATTCTTGTATATAGAGGTAGTATTATAGTAGTTATATTCTTGTATATAGGAGCAGTATTATAGTAGTTATATTCTTGTATATAGGGGGCAGTATTATAGTAGTTGTATTCTTGTATATAGGAGCAGTATTATAGTAGTTATATTCTTGTACATAGGAGCAGTATTATAGTAGTTAGATTCTTGTATATAGGGGGCAGTATTATAGTAGTTGTATTCTTGTATATAGGGGGCAGTATTATAGTAGTTATATTCTTTTCTATAGGGCCAGTATTATAGTAGTTATATTCTTGTATATAGGTTGTAGTATTATATTAGTTATATTCTTGTATATAGAGGCAGTATTATAATAGTTATATTCTTGTATATAGAGGCAGTATTATAGTAGTTATATTCTTGTATATAGGAGCAGTATTATAGTAGTTATATTCTTGTATATAGGAGCAGTATTATAGTAGTTATATTCTTGTATATAGAGGCAGTATTATAGTAGTTATATTCTTGTATATAGGAGCAGTATTATAGTAGTTATATTCTTGTATATAGGGAGCAGTATTATAGTAGTTATATTCTTGTATATAGGGGGCAGTATTATAGTAGTTATATTCTTGTATATAGGGGGCAGTATTATAGCAGTTATATTCTTGTATATAGGGGTAGTAAAATAGTAGTTATATTCTTGTATATAGGGGCAGTATTATAGTCGTTATATTCTTGTATATAGGGGGCAGTATTATAGTAGTTATAGTCTTGTATATAGGGAGCAGTATTATAGTAGTTATATTCTTGTATATAGGAGCAGTATTATAGTAGCTATATTCTTGTATATAAGAGCAGTATTATAGTAGCTATATTCTTGTATATAGGAGCAGTATTATAGTTGTTATATTCTTGTATATAGGGGGCAGTATTATAGTAGTTATATTCTTGTATATAGGAGGCAGTATTATAGTAGTTATGTTCTTGTATATAGAGGTAGTATTATAGTAGTTATATTCTTGTATATAGGAGCAGTATTATAGTAGTTATATTCTTGTATATAGGGGGCAGTATTATAGTAGTTGTATTCTTGTATATAGAGGTAGTATTATAGTAGTTATATTCTTGTATATAGGAGCAGTATTATAGTAGTTATATTCTTGTATATAGGGGGCAGTATTATAGTAGTTGTATTCTTGTATATAGGAGCAGTATTATAGTAGTTATATTCTTGTATATAGGAGCAGTATTATAGTAGTTAGATTCTTGTATATAGGGGGCAGTATTATAGTAGTTGTATTCTTGTATATAGGAGCAGTATTATAGTAGTTAGATTCTTGTATATAGGGGCAGTATTATAGTAGTTATATTCCTGTATATAGGAGCAGTATTATAGTGTTATATTCTTGTATATAGGAGCAGTATTATAGTAGTTATATTCTTGTATATAGGAGCAGTATTATAGTAGTTATATTATTGTATATAGGGGCAGTATTATAGTAGTTATATTCTTGTATATAGGAGCAGTATTATAGTAGTTATATTCTTGTATATAGGAGGAAGTATTATAGTAGTTATATTCTTGTATATAGAGGCAGTATTATAGTAGTTATATTCTTGTATATAGGGAGCAGTATTATAGTAGTTAGATTCTTGTATATAGGAGGCAGTATTAGGGCGGGTTCACACATGGCGGAATTGCACTTAAATTCCGCTGCGGACACTCCGCAGCGTTAATCCGCAGCGGAGCCGTTTTATACATTGACTTTCACTTTAATTTAGCAGTGTTCGTTTACACGATGCGTACAATTCCGCTGCGGAGCATAGGCTGCGGAGCGGAATTTGGTGTCCGCAGCATGCTCTGTCTGTTGCGGAGCAGTGGCGGACTCATGGCGGAATTTCTCCATTGACTTCAATGGAGATTCAAAGTTCCGCAATGAAGTCCGCAGCTGTCATGCACATGTCATGTGTGCTGCGGATGCGTCTTGCTTTTTTTACTTGACATTTCTTCATTCTGGCTGGACCTATGTATTTCTAGGTCTACAGCCAGACTGAGGAAGTCAATGGGGCTCCCGTAATGACGGGAGCGTTGCTAGGAGACGTCTGTAAATAGTCACTGTCCAGGGTGCTGAAAGAGTTAAGCGATCGGCAGTAACTGTTTCTGCACCCGGGACAGTGACTACCGATCCCAATATACATGTATCTGTAAAAAAAAATGAAGTTCGTACTTACCGAGAACTCCCTGTTTCTGTCTCCAGTCCGGCCTCCCGGGATGACGTTTCAGTGTAAGTGACGGCTGCAGCCAATCACAGGCCAAGCACAGGCTGCAGCGGTCACATGGACTGGCGCGTCATCCAGGGAGGTCGGGCTGGATGCCGAAGGAGGGACGCGTCATAAAGACAACGGGCGGTAAGTATGAATTTCTTTTACTTTCACTAGGGAAAGTGCTGTCCCTTCTCTCTATCCTGCACTGATAGGGAGAAGGGAAGCACTTTTCCCGCAGTCCGCAGCAGCTAGTCCGCATCAATTTTCTGCACATTTTGTGCAGATCCGCTGCAGAATCTGCAACGCAGATTCTGTGCGGCATTGATGCGGACAGTTGCGGAGGAATTCCGCCATGTGTGGTCATGCCCTTATAGTAGTTATATTCTTGTATATAGGAGGCAGTATTATAGTAGTTAGATTCTTGTATATAGGGGTCAGTATTATAGTAGTTATATTCTTGTATATAGGAGCAGCATTATAGTAATTATACTCTTGTATATAGGAGCAGTATTATAGTAGTTATATTCTTGTATATAGAGGCAGTATTATAGTAGTTATATTCTTGTATATAGGGAGCAGTATTATAGTAGTTAGATTCTTGTATATAGGGGTCAGTATTATAGTAGTTATATTCTTGTATATAGAGGCAGTATTATAATAGTTATATTCTTGTATATAGAGGCAGTATTATAGTAGTTATATTCTTGTATATAGGAGCAGTATTATAGTAGTTATATTCTTGTATATAGGAGCAGTATTATAGTAGTTATATTCTTGTATATAGAGGCAGTATTATAGTAGTTATATTCTTGTATATAGGAGCAGTATTATAGTAGTTATATTCTTGTATATAGGGAGCAGTATTATAGTAGTTATATTCTTGTATATAGGGGGCAGTATTATAGTAGTTATATTCTTGTATATAGGGGGCAGTATTATAGCAGTTATATTCTTGTATATAGGGGTAGTAAAATAGTAGTTATATTCTTGTATATAGGGGCAGTATTATAGTCGTTATATTCTTGTATATAGGGGGCAGTATTATAGTAGTTATAGTCTTGTATATAGGGAGCAGTATTATAGTAGTTATATTCTTGTATATAGGAGCAGTATTATAGTAGCTATATTCTTGTATATAAGAGCAGTATTATAGTAGCTATATTCTTGTATATAGGAGCAGTATTATAGTTGTTATATTCTTGTATATAGGGGGCAGTATTATAGTAGTTATATTCTTGTATATAGGAGGCAGTATTATAGTAGTTATGTTCTTGTATATAGAGGTAGTATTATAGTAGTTATATTCTTGTATATAGGAGCAGTATTATAGTAGTTATATTCTTGTATATAGGGGGCAGTATTATAGTAGTTGTATTCTTGTATATAGAGGTAGTATTATAGTAGTTATATTCTTGTATATAGGAGCAGTATTATAGTAGTTATATTCTTGTATATAGGGGGCAGTATTATAGTAGTTGTATTCTTGTATATAGGAGCAGTATTATAGTAGTTATATTCTTGTATATAGGAGCAGTATTATAGTAACAAGTAATATAGGGAGAATTTCTCCAGCTCACCTTGTAGAAGTTAGTCTGGTTATTTGTGATGGGTAATCCTGGTGCACGGATCCTCGTGGTGGCTCACGAAAAAAGGTATGCAATGATTACGAACAAATAACATCCTAATGAAAGAACAACTAATTATAACTATTATCAAAGTTTTTTCTGGCATAGTTTTGTTCACCATTCCCAGGAACGGTGCATTGTTTTTATATCAAGGTTAGTGACCACTGCTCTTTATAAAATTATTTCCATCTATTATTCTAAAAGAAACATCGTATTACTGAACGTTTTTTCATTCTTTATAAAAAGAAAAATAAAAGGCGCAGCACGGTGCATGGATCTTCTCTACAATTACTCTTGCCAGCGATCAGTGTCCTCCACTAAACTCTATCTATTTATTGCCTCCAAAAAGAATATCGCACAATTGAAGGTTTTTTTTCACTTCAAAAGAAAAAAAGTCGCATTCTTGAACGTAACCATTCACACTGACAAATGATGGAACAAAATTTTTCAATTTCAAGGAGTGAAATGGCAGCAAAAGTGTTTGATAACACTTATACATCAACAAATTACAACCACACACTGAAGGATACCTTTCAAGAATACGAAAAACTTTTGACAAAAGAAGCAAAAATATGGTGGGACATGACAACGCTGAGCAACTATATATCGAAAAAGATGATACCTAGAGGTCTAAGAATTAAAAAAACACCGACATTTAATTATTCAACAGAGTTCAATGACACCTGGAACCAAATATTAACTGATTGTTCAATCAAACTGATGCAGCTAATTACAAAGGAAGAAAAAACCAAACTAACAGAACTAGAATTAAGCATAATTGAAACCAAAACCAAATTAAATGCTTTTCCAAGCTCTCCAGAATTTGACACTTTCGAGACACGGATTTCTTCATTTATTGACAAACTCAATAAATCGATAGCTGAAACCAAGAAAAAGAAATTTCAAAGAGACACAAGAGACTATCACGAGAACACAGTTTACAACTGGAACCGCAATGAACACACCAGAAACATCAGACCCATACTGAAACATCAAAATCGATATAAAAGAAGAAATGACTCACACAATAAAGTCAGCTTCAGCTCAACCGAACAAGATTCTACAGATGGCTTTTCAGAAGAGGAAATCCCCAGACATCAACACCAAAATAATTACAGACATGAAAATACTCATAGGTTTTCAAAAAACGCAGTAGGAGGGGCAGCAGAAAACACCGAAAATATAGACCAGGATCTAAGCCGTCGCCTCCGCTCACGAAAACCTCTGCATCAAACCTGAATGTCATTAACCTATCTTCCATCCCACTGTCGGAAGCACAAACTGAAGTTTTAACGCTAGGTTTAAATTTTGCTCCCAGCAATAACTTCGATCTTTTCCACACCATTATCGATGTCAACAAATTTATAAGAAACCTTACCGTTAAGAAACACTTCCTTCCGAAAGACATATCCATTATGGAATCAACAACAACAGAAAGTTCCACAAATATTGAAGCACAACAATTGGAACATACCTATTTGACAGAACGAGAAAATAGAAAAGAATTTTCCTTTCATGAATTGCAAACTATGATGTGCCTGGAAAGCTTAAATACTGAAACAACGGAAACATACACAAATATGGCAACCAACTTTACAACAAGCAATGCTAAATTTTACCCCATTGCGTCCAGAACTGAATCAATGGACCATTTTCAATTGACAATAGAAAAAGAACTACAGAAACTTTCAGAAAACATTCAAAAAAACAAGCACGAATCCAATCTTCCAACACGTCTCAAAAAAGCAATAAAATCTTTAAAAGACAACAAAGAAATCATTATAAAAAACTCTGATAAAGGAGGAGGCATAGTAATAATGGATAAAGACAACTACAAAAAATCAATATTAGATCTATTAGCAGACCAAAAAACATACAAATTATTGGGAAAAAATCCAACCGAAAAAATACAACTCAAAATGAAAAACCTGCTCATAGAAGGTGTAAATAACGGTTTTCTTACACAAAAACAAATGGACTACATATACCTAGAACATCCTACTATACCAATAATACATGCTCTACCTAAAATCCACAAAAACACCCTCCCTCCTCCCATGAGACCGATTGTCTCTGGAATAGGATCAGTCCTCGAAAAATTATCAGAATGGCTAGACTGCATATTACAACCACTTGCACAACAAGCACCAGGTTTTTTAAAAGATACTAGAGATGTACTCTCAGCTTTCCAACAAAAAAAGTGGAATAAAAATCTAACATGGCTAACATGTGATGTAGTCTCTCTATATACTGCCATTCCTCACCAAGTCGCACATGATGCACTGAAATATCACTTAAATACACACAGTACTCACACTGAAGATTTTCAAAACTACATCCTAGAGATACTCATATTCCTCATGACAAATAACTACTTTCTATTCGATAATAAATTTTACTTACAATTATCTGGCGTATCAATGGGGGCAAAATTTTCTCCATCCATCGCAAATTTAACAATGTCCTGGTGGGAAGAATCATATATATTTTCAAATAATCCATATGAAAAACAAATAGAATGGTACGGTAGATATATCGACGACCTTCTATTAATCTGGAAAAATGATGCAAATACAATTCCACTATTCATTGATTTCATAAACAACAATAACTATAACCTCCGTTTTACCCATCAACAAAATCAAAATAAAATTACCTTCTTGGATTTAGATCTGACAGGAGAGCCAGGCAATATCATACAAATACAAACCCACCGTAAAACAACCAGTGGCAACACAATACTACATGCTGATAGCAACCATCTAAAACAAACGATTAAATCAATTCCAGTAGGAGAAATGATCCGTGCTAAAAGAAACTGCACCTCTCATACCCAATATATTGAGGAGAAAAAACAAATCAAGAGTAGACTTCAAGAAAGAGGATACCCAAAATGGTCTCTTGAACGGGCAGACAATATCACATCAAAAATTGATAGGAACAAATTACTCACTCAAACCAAAAAACACGCTGAAATGGAACCAAATAAACCTACTCTCGTGCTTCAACAAAGCAACCAATTTCATCAAATTAAAAAAATTGTCAATAACTATCTACCTATATTAATGGAAGACGATACTTTAAGATCAATATTAAAAGATGGATGTAAAATAGTAGCCCGCAAAGCTCCATCAATAGGTAGTGCTTTATCACCATCAGCCTTTCAACCTATAGAACCAATGACCACATGGTTGGAAAACAAAGGATCATATAAGTGTGGTCAACACCCGTGTAAAATATGTTCACACACTTATGTCACAAAAATTTTCTCAAACTCCAATAATTCTGAAACTTTCTCTATACAAAGTTACATCAATTGTAACTCAGAACTAGTAGTATACATCATCGAATGCACAGAATGTAACTTAAAGTATATAGGCTGCACAAGCCGCAAACTAAAAACCCGTATTCTTGAACATTTAAGTTACATAAGAAACTCTAACATCCAAAATATATCAAATGCGGCAAGACACTTCATACTCCATCATAAAAGAACAATAAATTCATTCCGATGCTACGCAATCGAAAAAATTCATAAATCCAAAAGAGGTGGAAATAGAAAAGAAAAAATGCTACAAAGAGAAGCATTTTGGATCTTTCGTTTAAAAACCAGAATACCAGAAGGTCTTAATCTAAAAAGAGAGATCATGCATTATTATTAACTACACCGGCCTGCAAGAAAAAGAAACAATTTCAGACTTAAAATACTGTCCATTGTATATGGACAATTCCATATCTACTACAATATACCATTATAATTGTTATGACAAATTGCCATATTCATTTGTCTTTTGTCACAAAAGAACGTTCTATAATGAAAAATTAAAAAATACAAGCAGAATACAAACTGTACTTATCAAGCAAAAATATATCACTACCCTAAAATTTCTAATTTAATACGATTTTAACCAGCTATATGTTTCTCCCCGGACACATAAGCTTTTTAACAGCCTAACTATGAATCTTTATTAATTCATCTTCACCACATTTTTGTGAAGTAAAAACCCAGTTCTTCTTTTTCCACATCTCTCACTTAACCACCATTCACACACAAGTCTGACTCAATGCGTTATAAACTCCAACAATGCGTTTTTAGACTATGGCTCTCTTATACATCTGCCAATCCTAGAATGTTAACACACTTTATGGACACACACATGTCACAAATGTTTTTACAGACATATAAACTATTCAAAAGTTACTTACCATTCCCGGATCACTCAGCTTATTAGCTCAGGAACCGGTTAATGTGGAAGGCGGATCTAAGATTGCGGTCCAACATCAGGCATTCCTGAAACGCAATTAACTAATTAAATATACACCTGTGGTCAAACACATTTAAACCCAACACACACAGTCAGACCTTCTATCCTAGCCATGAATAAGGACGGAGACACCGTCTGAAACGCGTAGGCTACCTACCATTACTTCTATCATTGCGAGACATTATACATGCTATCGAACCTCTTATTTTTTAAACAAGAACAATTAAAACTTGGAAAAAGATTCCTTTTATTTTCACGAATGCTGGATCCAACCTTCCTTCTCTTCTCAGTATTATAGTAGTTAGATTCTTGTATATAGGGGGCAGTATTATAGTAGTTGTATTCTTGTATATAGGAGCAGTATTATAGTAGTTATATTCTTGTATATAGGGGGCAGTATTATAGTAGTTATATTCTTGTATATAGGGGGCAGTATTATAGTAGTTGTATTCTTGTATATAGGAGCAGTATTATAGTAGTTATATTCTTGTATATAGGAGCAGTATTATAGTAGTTATATTCTTGTATATAGGGGGCAGTATTATAGTAGTTATATTCCTGTATATAGGAGCAGTATTATAGTGTTATATTCTTGTATATAGGAGCAGTATTATAGTAGTTATATTCTTGTATATAGGAGCAGTATTATAGTAGTTATATTATTGTATATAGGGGCAGTATTATAGTAGTTATATTCTTGTATATAGGAGCAGTATTATAGTAGTTATATTCTTGTATATAGGAGGAAGTATTATAGTAGTTATATTCTTGTATATAGAGGCAGTATTATAGTAGTTATATTCTTGTATATAGGGAGCAGTATTATAGTAGTTAGATTCTTGTATATAGGAGGCAGTATTATAGTAGTTATATTCTTGTATATAGGAGGCAGTATTATAGTAGTTAGATTCTTGTATATAGGGGTCAGTATTATAGTAGTTATATTCTTGTATATAGGAGCAGCATTATAGTAATTATACTCTTGTATATAGGAGCAGTATTATAGTAGTTATATTCTTGTATATAGAGGCAGTATTATAGTAGTTATATTCTTGTATATAGGGAGCAGTATTATAGTAGTTATATTCTTGTATAGAGGAGGCAGTATTATAGTAGTTAGATTCTTGTATATAGGGGTCAGTATTATAGTAGTTATATTCTTGTATATAGGAGCAGCATTATAGTAATTATACTCTTGTACATAGTACATAGAGCGTGCCTCTGTAATAGTTATACTTTTGGGCGTATATGGAAAAAGTGTAAATCATTATCCAGTCATGGTGCAGTATTATGGATTGTTATTTTCTGAGTAAATGATATAGAGATAATGATGATACTGTCTTTATATCTTTGCAGGTTGACAGTTGCAGGGTCTTCAGAAGAGATGTCTTTTTCAGCAAGGAATCCCTTCTTGATATGGCTCCTACGTCGTTCGATGACCAGTACAGAGGATGTAGTGATGTGATGGAGGAGGAGATTCCTCAACTATTCAAAATGGAGTATTCTACAAATAAGGAGTTTGCGCACGGTTGGGACACTGCTACCTTTAAATGGCAAGAGGAGAAGAAGAGATATTTAAGTTTGCCAAAGTATTTCAAGGATGAATACGCCATTGCTCTGTTGGCTTACACCATTAATGGTCCTCTGCACAAGGTCTTCAATGAAGCTGTGAGAGAGGCCGGTCAGTCCAAGCAGTATTACCTGAGTAATTTCAAGTTTAAGGTCCTTCACTACTATCTGACCAGAGCTCTTCAGGTCTTGGATGCAGTAGAGACCCCGGCATGTCACACGGTATTTAGAGGAATAAGAGGGATAAAGTTTAAGTCTGAATACCGGAAACCCATCCGTTTTGGACAGTTTACTTCTTCTTCCATGAACGACCAGAATGCTTTGCAGTTTGGAGAAGACACTTTCTTCAGTATCCATACTTGCTATGGTGTTAACATTAAGAACTTCTCATTCTTCCCGGGAGAGGACGAGGTGCTTATTCCACCCTTCGAAAAATTCAAGGTGACCAATTTTACCAGGGAAAGGGACCGAAACATCATAACTCTGCAGTCTCTGGAGAAGTCCAGTGTTTACAACTGTGAACTTGTGAAAAGTAAGTGTCCCGTCCATCTGGTCATGATATACCGCCCTATGCCTTCTATTAGTGACGTGTGCTCCAGTATAAGGTACTAATAGTAATGGTATTCTTCCTTTTCACACAGACAGAAGATGTAAATCTACCTGGTGTCCTTTCAATTCAGGTAATCCCCAGACCTAGACGTCCTCATCCCCACTCCCGACACTCACTACTTGTCTTAGAACTGGTTTGGTCCATACAGGGTCCAGAAAATGTCATGGTTATTGCAGAAACTTTCGCTGCTTAGACATGAACTGGTCCTGACATCTGACACCCACTCCCAGCTACTGGAAAAAAATGAAGCCATTGAGGACCAGACTTCGGGATTTTTGCAGGGTCTTCCCGTGCTGTGCCATCTACTATATTACAAAGTATTTACTCCATTAACCTTTTCCAGGGCATTTCTACTACTTTAATACCACTCACATTAATAGTATTAGTCAGGGATGTATCTACAGGGAGAGCAGAAGCTATTGATTCCAGGCCTCGGGGCCTGAGGAGGTGCAAAAGGTCCCTCTGCCCCATGAGGAGATTAAAACGACAAATAGTAGTAGGTTGGGGGCCCTTTTAAAGATTGTTCATTGGGGTTAGGGGCCTCAAATTACTCCTCTGGTAGAAGTAGAAGTACCATGCCAACAGTAAATTTTGTTATTTTGGCAGTAGTAATGGGAAGGCCCCGGGACATGTCACGAGTTGACCACAGACCTCTGTCTAATAAGTTATTAGACACTACCTCATGAGCAGTGAACTTCTGAATGTAAGTCCTGTGGTAGCTGATCCTTCACATCCCCTTCTATAGGGTAAGAGGTCCACATTGTTTTGTTTTATCTCAACAGCTTCCAGCATTTGGATCATGGTCAATTCCCGGGAGATACTTCTGATCAGTGGGCTGTTTCTTCTAACACAAATATTGGGACACGTCTTCTACCCGTGACACAATGACTTGGACATATCATCTACTTGTAACACAGGGAAGAAGATTCAGCGCCTACTTGACACACAATCACTTTGCAGAGGAATAAGACTTTTATTCTTCCCAGAATTGGACGCGTCTTCTCAAGAGATCTTGGGGCAAGTCTTCTTCTTGTGATACTGGGTGACAATTAATCATGACACAATCCTTGCAATGCCTCTTACTCAATCTCATCTGTTAATATGATTTCTTGTCTTCACTCAATTCTCCATCCTTGTTGAGCGATTACTGCCATATGTTCTCTACTTATCAGCCGACTTGACAAGTCTTCTTTGCATGACCCAACGTCTGGAAATATCTAGAACTGGTCCCCACTTATGCTACAGTAACTGGTCCCCCACTCATGCTACCGTTACTAGAACCACTTCAGACATTGGGCATGTTGTTCCCCCAGGAGATTTGCGGGTGTTAGAGGTGTCTAGTAGGAAGAAGTAATGAGTAGAAGTAGTGGCTTATTCCTTCCCATTGACATAAACATGCAAGCCAAGCGTGGAGATTTATGGTGGAGTTGGGTGAAATATTTCATGTGACCGATAGCTAGTGGATGTGTATAATGGCTTTACATGACTTATCTCATGACTTTGTGTCTAAAATTAGCAGGACAATTCTTCTGCTTGTGACATAACCCCATATCTACGTCTTCTACTCATGAGTTCTTCCATCTGTGACTTCTGTTGGAGACTCGACCCTCTGATAAGCTTAGTGTTAGTAATGCAATAATGGAAATAGATCTTTAGCTTGGATTCCTAATGTAGGGTCTCTGTAGAACTGCGCTACTCGTCCCTGTTTCATTCTGTAACATGAAGAGACGAGTAATCACCATGATAGCGGCTTCTAAAATCTGAAGAGTCAATATTCTACTACTCAGGGTCAGTTACTGGTGACTGGGGCTCAGATCTCCGCTACCCAGACTCTGGGAGGGGGGGGGGGGGGGATTACATGACTTATCCAGAATTTTGAGCTGTGCTTTAGAATTAGAATTCATCCCGACATTTCTACAAACGTCATAGTTAGATATTATATATTATCATAATGAGTGTGATACATATTGACATTTATAATCAGTGTGACACATATTGACATTTATAATCAGTGTGATACATATTGACATTTATATCGCAGGTTGATTGCTACTTATACCTGAATTGAGTGTTTTTACTGTGTAATTACTCCGGCGGGTGGAGACCCCGTGCTGTGCCATAACATACTCATTATTACATAAACATGATTTGCATTTTATTCCTTTCATTGTCACTTGGTCTCGTGCATAACGCTATACCCAGAGGTCTTACCTCAATTCTTCAATGGGTCAAAGTCTTCCACCAACCTGACCCATCAAGCGTTGGATTGTCTGGGAGTCTCCATTGTAGGCGACGGTTCATCTCCTGCATTCACGGCAGCAAGAAAGTCTCCCACAAAGACAACATTAGGACGAGCGTGCTAGTATTTCTCCTATTGACTTTCATGAATATGTATGAAGCGAACTACAGGTAGCAGAATGTTATTTATTTCTTTGGCTGTGGAAGCGAAACACTTTTCTAGTATAATAGTTTACTGGGGGCACTGGCCTGACACTGATTATGGGGGAGCACTGTCTCCTGGTTTGTTTATGGGTGATCACCCTGCTGGCACTTGTAATGGGGTCACTCTGATGGCATTGGTAAACTGGACCTCTCAGGGAAAATCCAAAAACGGCACACTTATAAAACCCGCCCACAATCACAGACCACACCCCCTATCAACAGCTCATGTGCCTCCTCTAAAGAAAAGCTTTCCAATCTCCTTACACATCTGTTCTAGAAAATACGTGGATTCCCCATAAAATAAGAATTCTGGAGCATCTTTTCTCAGAACTCTGTGTTCCTCTGTTATTCCTCCTGTAAATGTACACATAACATTTCCACTGGGTGTTACCATTACCCTTGTCGATGTGATGTGTCCCTACACACTCAGGTATTGTTCAATCAGTGCTAGCAGTGACAGATTGTGTAGAGGCACTTCCTATTGACAAGGGGAGCTCCGAGTCGCTGCAGAGCCCGAGCCTAATGGTATTACACAGTTTAATATTCTGTTTTCCCTTGTAATAAGAAGCTCTGACTAAGGCGGAGTCCCCAATCTGTCCAATCAATGATGAACTACACTGCTCAATGGCCCCAAAGTGCAAAGCAGGAGCTGTAAAGAGTCCCTCTGACCAGACATGGGAGCGGAGTTTGTCATGTGACCATTCTCAGCTTTGTGATACCTGTTTCCAAACCCTGACTGGAAATTTGGGGGAACCTTACATGGAGCCACCACCACTGACATGCAGCTTGATAAATTCTCAGTCTATAGATGCAGCATTTTCTCTTTTATTTATTGCATCCGGTCGATGTCGTATTTCATACAAATAATATAAAAAAGATTTGGCAATTACATCTGGAACCTGAGTTCTCATCACCTGCAACAGCCAATGTCAGCAGTGCCCACATTGTACATAGTCCTGAGTCCGGCACTGGACGTCTCATCGTTATACACTACTGGGGTCCTCATGGAGCTTCCACACTTCAGTATCATCCACATTGTGAGGTCAGGTCTCCTCACACGGACAGCTGGAGGTTCTGAGCTGCGTTCTGTAATCTCCCGAATATTGTCATGAGGCTGAGAGCAGTGACAATAGCGATGGCGGCCGCACTGGAACACTAGAACAAAACCAGCAGAGAACAGGTTAATGTGTTGTGAATTTTATAGGGTTCGGGGGTGGTCAGGGTTGATGGGACGGTCTAGTCAATATGTTGTGATGGGATCTGGTTGTAGCTCTAGTTTCTTAAACCGGCCAGAAAAATAGGATGGTTCTCCCTCCACCTCCCCATGAACATGTAGTCATGTAGTCAGCTCCGCCCAGAATGCATATTTATTCAATAGGAGAGAGGGCGACACTTCTTGACCCTTTAGGACAAAGAATGGGGCATAGTGAAATCCAGCAGGACTGATTCTCGTTTGCCACAAGATTTTCCATTGACGATCAGTCTGGAGGCCTTCAAGCAGGGGTGAAGACGAGGGAATGTAATGGGGTCATAACCTCCCCAGTATGCTCGCTCTCCTCCATGGGCTGTTGTACATTAGATAGTCTGTATGTAACGCTGTCTGCTATCTGCCGGTGAGGAGAGGACTTTACATGGGAGATATTCACCTCTCACCAGGAGATAGCAGACAGCATGACATACAGACTGCAAACAGGTCGTAGGGGGAGAGCTCCGGGGTCTCCACATCACTGCAGGCTGGAGCAATCCTGTTGTTAGAGTAATTCGTATAAATAAAATAACTGTTATTGTAATTCATATAAATATTATCAAAATAACTGCATTATATTGTTTGTGATATGTTTTTAATCTTTTCTTAATTTAATATATTCCCTATCATCTAAGATAGGGTAAAGATGACTTCCAAACTGATGAGTACCAGGATTCATACTAGGAAGAAAGTCATTAGCTTATATGGAAATATTTTTGGGTGTATGCCTATGTAGCGTCCATGGCCACGGGCTGTCGGGTTTACTCACCCCCCGACACCCGCAGCCATGGATCAGTGAGCGCTGGCTCGCATCTCCTTCCTAGGAGACGCCAGTGCTCAAATCCGGTCCGCTGTGTCCCATAGGGTGAGCGCGCACGCTCGTGCCCGCACATGTGAAACAATCATAATCATCAACTACACATGATTCCTGGACTATAAGAAGGGCCCTGCCCTTCTGATCCTTGCCTGAACGTCGTTAGTGTATCCCAAGTCTGTCTTGCTAATGGTCCCTTAGTGTTTTCCCGTTCCAGTTGTTACCCGTGCCCTGTTACCCGTATCCTGTATCCCATGCTGTGTTCTTGTTCCTGTGCCTACTAGTGTTGGAGTCTTGTCTTACTGCACCTGCTGTGGTCTGCCACGTCCAGCGTCTTCTGCCACATCTTGTACTGTCCGCCACGTCTGGCGCAACCTGCTGCACCCACCTCCATCCGTGCTGAAGCCACAGCCACTGTCTGGACTAGTTCAGGTACCCGTGTGTAACGAACTGCTATAGACTTTCATGTAGACTGTGACCTGGTCAGTGGCCTCTCCTCTACGGCGGAGCGGCCTAGTGGGTCCACA
Organism: Rhinoderma darwinii; assembly: GCF_050947455.1. Taxonomy (NCBI): domain Eukaryota; kingdom Metazoa; phylum Chordata; class Amphibia; order Anura; family Rhinodermatidae; genus Rhinoderma; species Rhinoderma darwinii. The sequence goes on from NW_027464159.1 coordinate 98,201, forward strand.
TACCCTGTGACCGTAACTGTACGCTCAGGCCATGGAACCCGCTAGCCAGCCCAAGACCACAGTCCAGAAAATACACTCGGAGATGCCTGACCTACGCACACGTCAGGATCAACTCCTTGAGGCTTTGAATTCTATCCTGGTCGTCTGGATCTACTCACTGTTCCACTTCCTCCTGAAGCTGTTGCTGTGCCACTGCTCGGTGCTTCTCCTGTTTCTTCCGAATCCACAGTTCCTCTGCCTCTTCCTCCTCATTATGACAGTGATCCCAGAGCATGTAGAAGATTTATTAACCAATGCACGGTACATTTTAGGCTACGGGCTCATCTCTTCCTCTCCGAGTAGGCCAAAGTAGCGTTTATCATCTCCCTACTCGCTGGCAAGGCCCTCGCATGGGCGAACCCAATCTTGGAGCAACAAGGACCTGTATCCTCGGACCTAGCCTTGTTCCTGCAGTCCTTTCGTGCCGTGTTCGAGGAGCCGGGCCGAACATCCTCTGCCGCAGCCATTCTGTTGACCCTCAAGTAAGAAGGTTCCACAGTAGGGGAGTATGCTATCTCCTTCCGTACCCTGGCAGCCGAGCTGGAATGGAACAATGAGGCACTGGTGGCGACCTTCTGGCAGGGACTGTCCTCTTACATCAAGGACGAACTCGCGGCCCGCGACCTTCCTTCTACCTTGGACGCCCTCATCCTGTTAGGCACTCGGGTTGACATGAGAATCCAGGAGTGCACTCAAGAGGTTCGACAGGAGAACCGGGTCCACAGACCAGCACTCTCGGGCCAGAGACCACTATTGCCTTCCCCTACTGCGCTACCTGAAGAACCCATGCAGGTAGACAGAGTCCGGTTGTCTGAACAGGAGAAGCAGCGCAGATGCTCCTCTGGACTATGTATGTATTCTGGCCTTAAGGGTCATTTTGTGCGCCAATGCCCACAGAAACCGGGAAACTCCAGTACCTAGGGTTGGTTGGAGAGGTGACTCTGGATGGGACGTCTTCAAACGTTAAAACCTCTTCCAAATTATCGATTCCTGTGGCCATCGTCTCCGGAGAGACGTCACATCCCTCCTCCAGCAGGATCTAGTGGATCATTTACGTCTACCCACAGTCTGTCTGGAGAGACCCCTGGCTGCTGCCTCTGTGAATGGTTTACCATTGCCCGATCCGATTATGCTCATCACGGAGCCGTTGACACTACGGGTCGGAGCTCTTCACTCTGAGCAGATCTCCTTCCTTGTACTACCTAAGACTATCAATCCTATTCTGCTGGGTCTGCCATGGCTTCGCCTACACGCCCCGGCTCTTGAATGGAGTTCTGGAGAAGTTCTTCAATGGGGTTCCAGATGCCATAGCCATTGCCTGTCACAAGTCCATCCTGTTGTGCCCCCTCTGCCTCAGACACTCTCCGATCTACCATCTCAGTGTGACAGTTTTACGGATGTCTTCAGCAAGCGAGAGGCTGAGACGTTGCCTCCTCATCGGAATTATGACTGTCCCATTGAACTGGTTCCTAATGCTTCTCTTCCCCGTGGACGGGTATATACTCCCTCCTTGCCAGAGACTTTATCTATGTCAGCCTATATCAAGGAGAATTTGGAGAGGGGTTTATACGAAAATCTTCCTCCCTGGCTGGGGCCGGCTTCTTTTCGTTAAGAAGAGAGATGGATCTCTTCGACCCTGCATTGACTACCGTGGTCTCAACCAGATCACGGTCAAGAACAAATACCCGTTGCCACTTATATCCGAGCTGTTTGACCGTATATGAGGAGCCAGAATTTTTTCAAAATTAGATTTGTGTGGGGCTTATAATTTGTTTCGAATCTGTCAAGGGGACGAGTGGAAGGCGGCGTTCAACACTTGAGACGGGCACTATGAATACCTGGTGATGTCCTTCGGACTGTGTAACGCTCCTGCAATATTTCAGGAATTTGTTAATGATATCTTTCGAGATCTCCTCTAGGTCTGTGTTGTACTTTATCTCGATGATATTTTGATTTTATCCCCAGATCCGACGACTCATCGGAGGCATGTCCGTCAGGTTCTACTACGATTAAGGGAGAATCATTAGTTACGCCAAGCTGGAGAAGTGAGTCTTTGAGAAGAGATCTCTGCCCTTCCTGGGCTACGTCATCTCAGATCAAGGTCTTAAGATGAATCCTGAGAAACTAAAGTCTGTCCTGGAATGGCCACGTCCTCAAGGCTTAAGGGCCATACAACGGTTCCTGGGATTCGCAAATTTCTACCGGCAGTTTTTTTCAAACTTCTCATCTCTGATGCCTCCCGTCTCTACCTTTACCAAGAAAGGTTTGAACGCCAAGGTGTGGACTCCAGAGGCAGAGTCCGCATTTATTAGCCTCAAGAAAACCTTCACTTCAGCCTCGATCCTCCATCATCCTGACGTATCTCGGCAGTTCTCACTGGAAGTGGACGCTTCCTCTGTTGGTGCAGGTGCACTTCTGTTCCAGAGGAGCTCCAAAGGAAAGGCAGTAGTATGTGGCTACTACTCAATACTTTTTTCTTCTTCTGAACGCAATTACACTATTGGAGATCGGGAGCTACTGGCCATCAAATTGGCTCTGGAGGAGTGGAGACATCTTCTAGAGGGCGCTGCTCACCCCATCCTGATCTTCACCGACCACAAGAACCTCACCTACCTTCAGTCCGCTTAACGACTAAATCCCCGTCAAGCCAGGTGGTCGCTGTTCTTCACCCCATTTGTGAGCCACTACCGTCCCGCTGACAAGAATGTGAGGGCCGATGCCCTGTCCAGATCATTTGAGACGGATGACACGGTGGAGTCCCTTCAGACTATCATAGACCCGTCCTCCATTGTCATTGCTAATCCTTTGCAGGTTAGAGACATCCCACCGGGGGGAGAACTTTTGTTTGGTTGGCAGACAGGAGAAGAATTCTCCGCTGGGGACACAGTTCTAAACTAGCTGGGCATGCTGGTGTCCGTAAAACCCGAGACCTGATTGCTCGTCACTTCTGGTGGCCCACGCTATCTAAATATGTTCTGGACTTTGTCTCTTCTTGCACGGTGTGTGCTTCTAACCAGGTTACTCACTCCAAGCCGGCCTGCTTCAACCTCTGCCTGTACCCAATGTCCCCTGGCAGCACATTGTGATGCACTTTGTCACAGATCTTCCCCCCTCAGCAGGATGCAACACTGTCTGGGTGGTGGTGGACCGGTTCTCGAAGACGATAAGCGCGGCATAAGCGGAACCGCGGAGTACTGCTCGAACTGTATGCCCAGCGGGGCGGGAGCCGCAGAGTACTGCTCGAACTGTATGCCCAGCGGGGCCGGAGCCGCGGAGTACTGCTCAAACTGTATGCCCAGCGGGGCGGGAGCCACGCAGTACTGCTCGAACTGTATGCCCAGCGGGGCGGAAGCCGCGAAGTACTGCTTCAACTGTATGCCCAGCGGGGCGGGAGCCGTGGAGTACTGCTCGAACTGTATGTCCAGCGGGGCGGGAGCCGCGGAGTACTGCTCGAACTGTATGCCCAGTGGGGCGGGAGCCGCGGAGTACTGCTCGAACTGTATGCCCAGCGGGGCGGAAGCCGCGGAGTACTGCTCGAACTGTATGCCCAGCGTGGCGGGAGCCGCGGAGTACTGCTCGAACTGTATGCCCAGCGGGGCGGGAGCCGCGGAGTACTGCTTGAACTGTATGCCCAGTGGGGTGGGAGCCGGGGAGTACTGCTCGAACTGTATTCCCAGCGGGGCGGGAGCCGCAGAGTACTGCTCGAACTGTATGCCCAGTGGGGTGGGAGCCGCGGAGTACTGCTCGAACTGTATGCCCAGCGGGGCGGGAGCCGCGGATTACTGCTCGAACTGTATGCCCAGCCGCAGACAGACACTTCTTTGACGCGGGCGTCTTTTTTACGTGCCGTCTTCTGACAGCGGCGCGTAAACAAAATGACCGTCCGCACAGAACATCGTAAAACCCATTCAAATTAATGGGCAGATGTTTGACGACGCTATCGAGCCAAATTTTCGGACATAAATCGATGCGGAAAACGCCAGAATTACGTCCGTAAATAAGCCGTGTGAACATACCCTAAACATTGAATCAACTGTCTGCAACATTCTTGTACCTGTATAAAGGGGGCTGCAATTTCTCCTGATGTGGACTATTGAGTTGCAAACCAGACTTGATTAAGTTGGCCACGTGCGGCTGTGGTCCCCCCCCATGCACCCTCTAACAACCTCAGTGCTCCTGCTCTCATTAAGAAGTTTTTCTCTCGCTCTGGTCCCAAGAGGAGGGGGCGTAAGACGGGGGGATAATATAACGTCTATGGCCACGGGCCGGGTTACTCACCTCCCGACACCCGCAGTCTTGGATCAGTGAGCACTGGCTCGCATCTCCTTCCTAGGAGACGCCAGCGTTCACGTCCGCTCCGGTCCGCTGTGTCCCGTAGGGTCTTAAAGGGCCAGCGCGCGCAAATGTGAAACAATCATTATCATCAACTACACATGATTCCTGGTCTATAAGAAGGGCCCTGTCCTTCTGATCCTTGCCTGAGCGTTGTTAGTGTATCCCAAGTCTGTCTTGCAAATGGTCCCTTAGTGTTTTCCCTTTCCAGTTGTTACCCGTGCCTTGTTACCCGTTACCTGTATCCCGTGCTGTGTTCTCGTTTCTGAGCCTCTAAGGCTGGGTTCACACGACCTATTTTCAGGCGTAAACGAGGCGTATTATGCATCGATTTACGCCTGAAAATACGGGTCCAATACGTCGGCAAACATCTGCCCATTCATTTGAATGGGTTTGCCGATGTACTGTGCCGACGACCTGTCATTTACGCGTAAAATGACTGCCCCGTCAAAGAAGTGCAGGACACGGGCACTGGGCAGAATGTCAGGGGCCTATCTTTTGGCCCCTGAACATGTGATCGCTGTGACAACCAATCACAGCGATCACATGCATTTGTACGTATAATACAGTGTGCACACAGCCCTGTGCCCACGCTGTTACCAACAGCTCTGGGCACTGGGCAGAGTATCAGGGACCAATCTGATGGTCCCTGAACATGTGGTCGCTGTGAAAACCTATCACAGCGACCACATTTGTTTTATTTTGATATTTCTGGCAGCAAATCTCCTGCCTCTTTTCTTCTCCTCAAACAATTGCTGCCAGAAGATTACAAGATTACAGTTACAAAAAACATACAGTTAGGCCTCATGCACACAACCGTAAAAACACCCGTTATTGCGGGTCGTAATTACGACCCGCAATAGCGGGCCCATAGACTTCTGTTAGCCACGGGTACCTTCCCGTTTTCTCACGGGAAGGTGCCCGTGCCGTTAAAAAAATAGAACATGTTCTATTTTTTCATTTTACGGGCCGTGCTGCTATGCTTTATAATGGGAGCACGGCTCGCAAAAGCGGCCGGCTGCCCGTGCCCGGCCGTGCTCGTAATTACGAGTCGTAATTACGAGCACGGTCGTGTGCATGAGGCCTTACACTATAAAACATTCTCCGTATAGATAGATTTCTATCTATCTATACAATCTATCTATACATCTTTTATTCTATTAGAATAGGCAGGTAGGGAGTATATAATATATATAGCAATAGCGGTTTATTTTCTTGTTAGCGGTAGTGTATATATATATATATACCAGTTTGTGTGTTTTATAAAAAAATGTTTAAAAAAAAATTAAAAGTTTGTGTAGTTAGTGTTAGTGACGTTATGGCGAGGAAGTTGTTTAGCGCCGAGGAGGGATACGCCATGCTGTGGTCTGAGTCGGAGACCGCATCAGAGATGGCGTCAGAGATGGAACCTGTTTTGGGCGGTGATGATGATCGCGTCACTTCAGGGGACGTTGTCCCTGACGCAGTTGAAACTGCAGAACATGACAGCGCAGGGCCAAGTAGCGCTGTAGCATGGGACAGCCTGCTCCCTCCAGTCCAGGCTCTTGTATGGGCACCTGCCCCATCTTTTGGGCCTAGAATCCACGGATTTACTGCCACTCCTGGCATAACCGTGGACAATACAAATTTTGTCCAAATGGATTACTTCCATTTATTTATTCCCGACGACCTCCTAAATATCATTGTCCTCAAAACAAATTTATATGCCGCTCAGTATATAAGGCAGAAACCTTCATCCACCCATGGCAGGGATTGGACGCCCACCAATTTGCAGGAATTTAAAAAAAAATTGGGGCTCACCCTAAATATGGGTATTGTCAAAAAGCCCTCCGTTAGGTCTTACTGGTCAACAAGACCCACCCAAGCCACCCCAGTGTATTCTGCAGTAATGCCCAGGTCTCGTTATGAGACAATAATGAGGTTCCTCCACTTCAATGACAACGCACAGGCCCCCCCAAGTACCGATGCAAACCGGGATCGGTTGTTCAAAATAAGACCGCTAATAAATTCCCTGAATAATTTATTTCTGCAACTCTACACCCCTGAGCAGAATGTAAGTGTGGACGAATCCCTCCTCAACTTTCATGGCAGACTTCGCTCTCGCCAATATCTACCTTCCAAAAGGGCAAGATCTTCTTTCTGCCCAGGATGCCGAGACTGCCCTCGTTGAATGGGCTCTGATGCCTTGTGGGGCACATAGTCCTTGGGACTTGTAGGCTTCTTGTATGGTGGTTTTTACCCATCTCGCTAGAGAGCCTTTTGAGGCTTTCTTTCCTCTATTCTTTCCCCCAAACAGGACAAATAGATTTTTATCTCGTCTCCAGGAGGAGGTTCTATCCAGATACTGAAGAATTGTTCGCCTGACATCCAGGCAATGGAATTTTTCTTCTTGTTGGTTTTTTGGATCTGGATAAAAGGAAGGTAGAATTATTTCTGGTTCTCGATGGAAAGCGGTAGATACCTTTGGAATAAAGGAGGGATCCAGCTTTAGGATGATCTTATCCTCTTGTACTTTTAGGTACGGTTCTATGACTGACAGAGATTGGATTTCTCCAATCCTTCTTGCTGAAGTAATAGCGACTAAGAATGCAGCTTTTAGAGTTAAAAAGTGCATATTAATTGTGTCGAGCGGCTTGCAAAGAGTCGTTAACACCACATTCAAATCCCAGGTAGGAACTGATTTCTTTAGGGAAGGTTTCAGTTTAGAGACCGCTTGAGTGAATCTTCTGATCCACCGATGTTCAGCCAGGGGAGTGTTAAAAAAATTACCTAAGGCTGAAACCTGTACTTTTAAGGTACTAGGACTAAGCCCTTTTTTGAATCCCGATTGTAAGAAATCTAGGATTTTCGCGCGATGTTGGGAGAAAAGGGGTCTGGTCCTGGGTCTCCATACCAGGAACAGAATTTCTTCCAAATCTTTTGATATATTTTTGAGGTAACTTCTTTATGACTTGATAAGATAGTTGAAATGACCTCGTCTGACAGACCGTGGTTCCTCAAGATCTGCCTTTCAGGATCCAGGCTGACAACTTCAGAGTTTCTATTCCCTGAAAGAATAAGGGACCCTGGGAGAGAAGATTCTCCCTGACTGGGAGCATTATAGGGTCTTCCAACGCTAGGTATTTTACGATTGGAAACCAACTTCTTTTTGGCCAATAGGGAAGAATAATGATGAGCTTTGTCAAATCTTCCTGGATTTTTCTTAATACCATTGGTATTAGAGGAAACGGAGGAAAGGCATAGGCCAGATCAATGCCCCAGGGTTGGGACAATGCATCTACTCCCAATGGGTTGTCTCTGAGATTTAGGGAGAAGAATGTCTCTACTTGGGAGTTTTTCCTTGTGGCAAACAGGTCTATTTGTGGATAACCCCATCTTCGGGTTAAGGACAGAAAGACTTCCCTGTTTAGGGACTATTCTCCAGGGACTCCCTTGTCTATGTTGTTTGTGCAGAGCCACCACAGGAGGGATGATTTCACGGTCTCGGAAATTAGAATTCTTGAATTCAGGGAGTTCTGTTTTCGATCCCACTGGGACAAGATCAGATTCTGTAAGGGTCTGGAGTGAAATTGGCTCCATGGAATAGATTGGATGCAAGACGTCATCATTCCCAACATCCGCATACATTCCCTTATGGAACAGGCGTCTTTCCCCCAGAATTTCCTTACTTCTGCCAGTAGGAGTATTTGTTTCTCTCTTGGGAGGAAGGAATGTTGAAGGGAGGAGTCCAGCAGTACTCCTAAGAAGACCTTCTGTTTGTGGGGAGGAAGACTCGACTTCTGAAAGTTGATTATCCATCCCAATTCCTGTAGTAGGGAAAGAACCTGTGACCGATGACTATCTAAGATAGACGGAGTGTCTGCCGTCAACAAGAAGTCGTCTAGATATGGGATAATTACTATGCCCTGACTTCTTACGAATGCCATGATCTCTGCCATAATTTTTGTAAAAATTCTGGGGGCGGAGGAAATGCCGAAAGGGAGGCAGGCAAACTGGAAGTGGAGAATGGAAGGACCGTCCTGAATTGCGAATCTGAGGAATCTCTGGTAAGCGGGGTGGATAGGAACGTGATAATACGCATCCTTTAAATCGATCGTGCACATTGATGACTCTTCCCTTATTAGAGGAATAGTCGATCTGATAGACTCCATCTTGAATTTTCGATATTTCACCCACTTGTTTAGGACCTTCAGGTTGATTATTGTCCTGTAGGAACCGTTTGGTTTTTTGACTAAGAAGATTTTTGAATAGTGGCCTTTGAATTTTTCGTTGTGGGGAACTGGAGAAATGGCCCTCAATTTGAGTAGTTTCTGGACGTCCCGGATAAGGATCTGATGAAGGTCTTTTGCTTGGTACTGGGTTATTAGAAATTTCTCTGGAGGAAAATTCTATTTTGTACCCTTCTTCTATGATCTTTAGAACCCAGGGGTTCTGGGTTATTCCCGACCATTCGGGATAAAATTGTAGGGGTCTTCCTCCCACGCTCTTGGCGTCATTGCTTTGAGGGCTGAAATGAATTATTGGGGTTAAGGAGATATCCTCGACCCCCTTCTTCCTTTGGGGCAACTCCAGCGACCGGACTTCCCTTTCCCGCTGTAGTTCTGTTAAGGTAGGTTCCCTCTGTTGGCGAAACCTCCCAAACTGAGGGGGTTTTTTTGGTTTCTCTTCAGGAAACCCCTTTTTCCTATCTGCTGCATTCTCCAGCATGTTATCCAGGAGAGGACCGAACATCAGAGACCCTGTAAACGGGATAGAACATAATTTGTTCTTGGACTTCGTATCTCCTGACCACATTTTGAACCATAATGCTCTTCTAGCAGCATTTGAGAGAGCCCCATTCCTGGCAGCAAATCTAATAGATTCCGCTGAGCGTCTACCAAGAATCCGGTTGCCATCTTTAGTAAGGGTAGAGATTCTAATAGGTCTTGTCGTGATGTTTTCATCATCAAATGGGTCTCTAGCTGGTTTAACCATATAAACATTGCTCTTGCTACTGATGTGGCCGCGATATTAGTCGAGATCAAAGCAGAGGAAGATTCCCACGCTCTTTTCAGTAGCCCATCTGCCTTTCGGTCCATGGCGTCCTTCAACTGAGAGGAATCTTCAAATGGGATTGCGTTTTTTTTTAGCAACCCTGGCTACTGGGACATCTACTTTTGGGATCTCATCCCAAGGCTTAGTGTCCTCTGGGTCAAAGAGAAGTCTGTTTTTAAAATCTCTTGAAATGAAGAGCCTTTTTTCTGAATCCTCCCATTCAGTTGTCGCCATTCTTTTGAGATTTTCATTTACCGGAAAAACCTTTGTTTTCTTTTCCGTTAGACCTCCAAACATCTCATCCTGGATGGTATGTGGTTGGTCCTCTTCGGGAATATCCATGGTTTCCCGTATTGCCTGAATTAAGGTATCAGACATCTCGGAAGAGACAAAAAATGTTTTCTCTTGAGTGGATGAAGTTGAAGGCAAGAGTTCCTCTCCTTCTTCTAACTCACCCTCCGATAGGTAATAACACTCCTGCTCCGAGTCAGACCCCTGAGAGGGAGGACAATATTTTTGATCCACTTCTATCCTGGGTCTTTTTGCCCGGGAGTGCGAGGGAGTTTCTTGAGGAGGGGCGAGGGAGGCTACTGACTGACCCACTTCTTCACGAATCATAGCCCTAAGTTCGGACATGAACGTTGGTTGTTCCTCTTTTAGTATTTTTGCAATACAATCCTGACACAATTGTTTCCTATGGGACTCTGCCAATTTTTTTGCACAAGTCGCACATTTTTTAACCTTCTTTTTATCAGTTTGTCTCTGAGAGGAATCTTTATCCTAGAGAAAACAGAAGGTAGGTAAAGTATGGTGTACATACATAAGGAGTCATAACCCTTACCCCAAGGGTGAGACTCACGTGACCCTGGGACATATCTGGAGTTCTGTCAGGGCGAGGAAGTTCCATACCGCGACAGGTAACAGGCAATGCAATATGCAATCCACAAAATCAATCCAAGTTAGAGGTATCAGCTCTAACTACATACCTGTGCGTGTCCCTTTAAATGCGGGCGTTTTGAATTTCCCGCCTTCCAAGATGGCCACGGACCGGAAGTAGCCCGACGTCATTTCCAGTCGGCTATTCGTTGAGGTGCAGCCCTGCCGATGCGTCCAAAGCCTGCTTGGGAATCCCGAACCCCACACACTAACAGTACCATGCCTAGGATTCCTCCGGTAGGTGTCTTAGGTTGGGAGCTAAGGGACCTTTCGTTAGAGGGGTGTTAGCCTAGGCTTTAGGGGGAAGAGAAGGGGGAGTGCACGGACCCCCCGATCTTGCCCCCTGCCCGAGTTTTTTTCCCCCTGCAGTAACACAGGAGTGACCTGTAGGGACAGGAAGAACACTGGCAAGTGGGTGGTGGGAGGGGCCTTTTAACCTCCCTGTATTCCTGTCCCTACAGAGGTCAATAGGGCAACCTCCTGTGGTGCTGTAATGAGGGATGTACTGGAAAAAAGGCTTCAATTTGCGCGCCAGTATCGGAATTGGACCACCGATGATTGGTAAAGGGTCGCCTTCTCCGATGAGTCACGTTTTCTGCTTCATGGAACGGATGGACGTTGGCACCTCAGGCGAGAAACATCAGAGAACAAACCCCCTGCAGCCATTGCTGGAAGAAGACGAGCCGGTGGCGGTGGTGTTATGGTCGGGGGATTATTTCATGCCATTCTCTGGGCACCTCATCCATGTGGACGGCTCTGAAGTGATTTGCGTATGAATCCATCTTTGCAGATCACGTCTCCCCCCTACATGCTGATTGTCTTCCCTAGGGCAGGTGGAATCTTCCAGCAAGACAATGCGACGTGTCACACGGCTAGAAATGTCCGACAGGAAGAGCCCGACCAAGACCTCCAAGTAATTCCCTGACCCCTAATTCTCCAGACTTTAACCCAATTGAGCATCTCCGGGACCTGGATCGTCTTGTTTGCTCTATGGATCCCCCCCCCACGCACCCTCCATAAAATGTGGGATGTTCTGCAGTCAGCGAGGCGCCAGATACCAGAAACCACCGACCAGCACCTTATAGATCACTCCCCGCCCGTCTACTGCTGTCAGTGCTGCACACGGCGGTCACTCTGGATATTACCTGCTCCTCATAATAATGGGACTCCACTGTGTATGTATGCATATATATATATATATATATATATATATATATATCACACACACACTACCGTTCAAAAGTTTAGGGTCACTTAGAAATTTCCTTATTTTTGCAAGAAAAGCCCAGTTTTTTTCAATGAAGATAAAATTGAATGAATCAGAAATCCACTCTATGCATTGTTAATGCGGTAAATGACTATTCTAGCTGCAAACGTCTGTTTTTTAATGCAATATCTACATAGGTGTATAGAGGCCCATTTCCAGCAACCATCACTCCAGTGTTCTAATGGTACATTGTGTTTGCTGACTGTGTTAGAAGGCTAATGGATGATTAGAAAACACTTGAAAACCCTTGTGCAATTATGTTAGCACCGCTGTAAACAGTTTTGCTGTTTAGAGGAGCTATAAAACTGACCTTCCTTTGAGCTAGTTGAGAATCTGGAGCATTACATTTGTGGGTTCGATTAAACTCTCAAAATGGCTAGAAAAAGAGAGCGTTCATGTGAAACTCGACAGTCTATTCTTGTTATTAGAAATGAAGGCTATTCCATGCGAGAAATTGCCAAGAAACTGAAGATTTCCTACAACGGAGTGTACTACTCCCTTCAGAGGACAGCACACACAGGCTCTAACCAGAGTAGAAAGAGAAGTGGGAGGCCCCGCTGCACAACTGAGCAACAAGACAAGTACATTAGAGTCTCTAGTTTGAGAAATAGACGCCTCACAGGTCCTCAACTGGCAGCTTCATTAAATAGTGCCCGCAAACCGCCAGTGTCAACGTCTACAGTGAAGAGGCGACTCCGGGATGCTGGCCTTCAGGGCAGAGTGGCAAAGAAAAAGCCATATCTGAGACTGGCAAATAAAAGGAAAAGATTAATATGGGCAAAAGCTCAGACATTGGACAGAGGAAGATTGGAAAAAAGTGTTATGGACGGACGAATGGAAGTTTGAGGTGTTTCGATCACACAGAAGAACATTTGTGAGACGCAGAACAACTGAAAAGATGCTGGAAGAGCGCCGGACGCCATCTGTCAAGCATGGTGGAGGTCATGTGATGGTCTGGGGTAAAGGGGGAGATTTGTACAAGGTAAAAGGGATTGTGAATAAGGAAGGCGATCACTCCGCAACGCCATGCCATACCCTGTGGACAGCGCTTGATTGGAGCCAATTTCATCCTACAACAGGACAATGACCCAAAGCACCTCCAAATGATGCAGGAACTATTTAGGGAAGAAGCCGGCAGCTGGTATTCTATCTGTAATGGAGAGGCCAGCGCAGTCGCCAGATCTCAACCCCATAGAGCTGTTGTGGGAGGAGCTTAACCGTATGGTACGCAAGAAGTGCCCATCAAGCCAATCCAACTTGTGGGAGGGGCTTCTGGAAGCATGGGGGGAAATTTCTCCCGATGACCTCAGCAAATTAACAGCTCGAATGCCAAAGGTCTGCAATGCTGGAATTGCTGCAAATGGAGCGACCAAAGCAAAGTCTGAAGAAGAAAATCATTATTTCTAACCTTGTCAATGTCTGGACTATATTTTCTAGTCATTTTGCAACTCATTTGATAAATATAAGTGTGAGATTTCATGGAAAACACAAAATTGTCTGGGTAACCCCAAACTTTTGAACGGTAGTGTATGTATCATTCCTGCTTTGATATATCTTATACCCGTTTTATATAAATATATCTCTTATACCTGCTTTAGTAGGTATATCTTATAGTGGCTTTATTAGGCCTCCTTTACCTGCTTTATTAAACATCATATACCTGGTTTACTATATATCTTATACATGCTTTATTATATATATATCCTATAGCTGCTTCATTTATATTTCTTATACCGGCTTATCATATATCTTACAGCCGATTTAGTCTATGCCTTATATTCCAGTGACTGGGTTGGCGTTGGAGCACGTGGGGGTTGCCTAGCGAGTGGGGGGGTTTGTTTTGTGACCGTCTCATTATCAGCCCCCGTATATCTGCCCACTGCTGCATTTCCCCAGATGATTCCCATGCAGGAAAGGCAAGAAACATGGAGGGGAAGTGCCGTATGGGCCGAGTTGTTCCTGTTGAGGTGACCTGCGGCACAATCGCTGGTGTACAGTTTATGGCATCGATCTGAAATGATTTGTAGGTTTCTCCAGATTATTTCGACAATCGCCTTCCGTCCCTGTTTCCATTCCTCTCCTCAGACCCTAATCCCATGACCCTAATCTTCACGCTACTTTTACCCAATTTCTTACTTTCTATGTCTTTCTCGGCCACTATTGTATATCTATATACAAATGAAAGAGATTAGAAGTTACGTTTTATAAAACTTTTTCCATTAATATTTTCACACTATTCAGCAAAAGGTCGACTAATACCGACCTGGCGATTTGCCGAAAATACTCCAGATATATGTAAGGTCAATGGAGCCCTATGGATACGTATGGGGTGTTCATGCTGCCTAAATGGAGGATTTCTCGTAGTTACCGGGACCCCTGTACTTTCACCTATAGGAAACTGCTCCAGTTGCTACAGTAATTCCGTGCTTAGCAACAAATAATTACACTGACGCCGTCACTTATTACTGACAGACATGGTGCAGACGGTGGAGGATGCGGGCACCTGCGACCACTATGACCTCTATATCTACGCCACTGCCAGCAACTTTATCACCATGGATATCAGGACTCTCTCAGCTTTCCACCATGAATCAGAATACCTTCCCCAAAGCAAAAAAAAAACAAAACAATGACTTTAAAGGGGACCTGCCAAGAAAAGGGCAGTTGACATCTCCGTTAGATTGCGGGCGCCTCGCAGATTCTCATGCTTTTTTTATTTTCTTTCTTCTAGCCCCCACTGTTCCTGAGATATCGGGGCCGTTAGATCTAGTGTCCGATATACAAATGAGGCCTTTGCCTGTCTAGCGGGCGGTTACCTCTTATCAAGTGACAGGCATTACCCGCCCAGTTGACAGTCAAAGGTCTTATTTGCATATCGGGCACCAAAACTAACGGCCCCGATATCTCAGGAACCGTGGGGGCTAGAAGAAAAAAAAATAAAACCGGCAGAGAGAATCTGTGAGGCGCCTGCAATCTAACTAGTTTGATCACGGGATAAACCACTGGATGTTGGACGTATGCCAAGTAACGACCTGAAGATGGTGATGCCCCCTGCTGGGGAGTTCTAATTACCTTGAGGACGGAGCCGTGGAACGCCCATATGTACTGGAGATGGGCATTGAGGAGAGCCAGGCTGCAAGGAACATACGAATCTTCCTTCTCGTGATCTCGGCACCTGCCCAAGAAAAGACCGAGAAATGACTGACGCAACGTCCAGCCGCTAATACACAGGGGGTTTATCAAGAGTTACGTTTTCTGGCGTAGAAAAGGCGCAAATGCTGCAAAATTCACAATTTGAGCAAACAAATCCAACTTTTGTCGCATTTGTGCCGTTTGCATCAATTTACCGAAAATTGGGCAGAACTTAATAAAAGGGACGCGCCTTCCACAGGCCGACATGTTTCCCTTTCTGGCATAAGGACGGCCAGAGAAACATCTAATTTAGACGTGCGCCCCTTAATAAATTAGGCGCAACTTACTCCACCCTTAATTGCTTTTAGAACGGGGTATGAAAGGCCAGACTAAGCAAATCTCCCCATAGTGTAATGCTCTGCAGATCTGACCCACTCATTTCTACTCAACCTACAGTATCCTAAAACCAATCTCCAGGATTAAATGTATATAAGCTCCTCCCCTGTTATGAGCTCCTCCTCTTCTCTGAGCTCCTCCCCTTCTCTGAGCTCCTCCCCTTCTCTGAGCTCCTCCCCTTCTCTGAGCACCTCCCCTTCTATGAGCTCCTCCCCTTCTCTGAGCTCCTCCCATTCTCTGAGCTCCTCCCCTTCTCTGAGCTCCTCCCCCCACAGACCCCAATAAACTATGCAGGTGAGATGGAGTCACCGACTATGGATGTGCACTAATGCAGAAAAGATTTAAAGCAGCCAACACCAAAGACGTGTTAATAAATGAAAGAAAAATATGTGACCCCTTATAGTAGCTACACCGGGAGTCCCCTCACCTCTTGTAGAGCTCCATCACGATGGTGTAGTTACTGCTGGTCACAGAACTGTTGAATCCCAGCTGGTAAAGCGTTGATCTACCGAGCGAGACTCCTTCTTCCACCAGGATCCCCAAATTATACAGACCCTGAAACCACCGCACAAGAGATCTGTCAGCGTAACAGTCACACCATCAGTAAAAATACAACAGATGTAGCAGAGCTCAGATTGTATGTAACATCTACTACATTATCTGTACTCAGAGAGTTATCACTGTGTGTTATCTGTGGTGTTACATAGGACTGCAGGTGACACTACTACATTATCTGTACTCAGAGAGTTATCACTGTGTTATCTGTGGTGTTACATAGGACTGCAGGTAACATCTACTACATTATCTGTACTCAGAGAGTTATCACTGTGTTATCTGTGGTGTTACATGGGACTGCAGGTAACATCTACTACATTATCTGTACTCAGAGAGTTATCACTGTGTTATCTGTGGTGTTACATAGGACTGCAGGTAACATCTACTACATTATCTGTACTCAGAGAGTTATCACTGTGTTATCTGTGGTGTTACATAGGACTGCAGGTAACATCTACTACATTATCTGTACTCAGAGAGTTATCACTGTGTGTTATCTGTGGTGTTACATAGGACTGCAGGTGACACTACTACATTATCTGTACTCAGAGAGTTATCACTGTGTTATCTGTGGTGTTACATAGGACTGCAGGTAACATCTACTACATTATCTGTGCTCAGAGAGTTATCACTGTGTTATCTGTGGTGTTACATAGGACTGCAGGTAACATCTACTACATTATCTTTACTTGGAGAGTTATTACTGTGTTATCTGTGGTGTTACATAGGACTGCAGGTAACACTACTACATTATCTGTACTCAGAGAGTTATCACTGTGATATCTGTGGTGTTACATAGGACTGCAGGTAACACTACTAAATTATCTGTACTCAGAGAGTTATCACTGTGTTATCTGTGGTGTTACATAGGACTGCAGGTAACACTATTACATTATCTGTAATCAGAGAGTTATCACTGTTATCTGTGGTGTTACATAGGACTGCAGGTAACACTACTACATTATCTGTAATCAGAGAGTTATCACTGTGGTATCTGTGGTGTTACATAGGACTGCAGGTAACATCTACTACATTATCTGTACTCAGAGAGTTATCACTGTTATCTGTGGTGTTACATAGGACTGCAGGTAACATCTACTACATTATCTGTACTCAGAGAGTTATCACTGTGTTATCTGTGGTGTTACATAGGACTGCAGGTAACATCTACTACATTATCTGTACTCAGAGATTTATCACTGTGTGTTATCTGTGGTGTTACATAGGACTGCAGGTAACACTGCTACATTATCTGTACTCAGAGATTTATCACTGTGTGTTATCTGTGGTGTTACATAGGACTGCAGGGAACATCTACTACATTATCTGTACTCAGAGAGTTATCACTGTGTTATCTGTGGTGTTACATAGGACTGCAGGTAACACTACTACATTATCTGTACGCAGAGAGTTATCACTGTGTTATCTGTGGTGTTACATAGGACTGCAGATAACACTACTACATTATCTGTACGCAGAGAGTTATCACTGTGTTATCTGTGGTGTTACATAGGACTGCAGGTAACACTACTACATTATCTGTAATCAGAGAGTTATCACTGTGTTATCTGCGGTGTTACATAGGACTGCAGGTAACACTACTACATTATCTGTACTCAGAGAGTTATCACTGTGTTATCTGTGGTGTTACATAGGACTGCAGGTAACACTACTACATTATCTGTACTCAGAGCGTTATCACTGTGTTATCTGTGGTGTTACATAGGACTGCAGGTAACACTACTACATTATCTGTACGCAGAGAGTTATCACTGTGTTATCTGTGGTGTTACATAGGACTGCAGGTAACACTACTACATTATCTGTAATCAGGGAGTTATCACTGTGTTATCTGTGGTGTTACATAGGACTGCAGGTAACACTACTACATTATCTGTAATCAGAGAGATCCTATTTGGGGTTGTGCGGAGCTCGTCTGGTACCTGCGGGTCCTGCTGTAACGCTGCTGCTGTGTACATTTCCACCGCTGCCTGCACGTTCCTTTTCCTCCTGACATGTGACGTGTAGAATAGATCTCCCATCTTAATCTGAGCTGCAGGAGGGGGACAGTAATGAGTGCACAGCGGGGTCCGTCCTCCATGTAGCCCCCCAGTCATTCTAATCATCACATTGATCTCGGTTTATATCGGACACATCTCCAGAAAATACAAGCTCCTGAATCTTCTATCAGGTTGTTGTGTCTGATTCCAGGAAAGCTGGGTGACATCACAGCGGACATTTACCCCGGGTGACATCACAGCGGACATTTACCCCGGGTGACATCACAGCGGACATTTACCCCGGGTGACATCACTGTGGACATTTACCCCGTGTGACATCACAGCGGACATTTACCCCGGGTGACATCACAGCGGACATTTACGCAGGGTGACATCACAGTGGACATTTACCCTGGGTGACATCACAGCGGACATTTACCCCGGGTGACATCACAGCGGACATTTATCCCGGGTGACATCACAGCGGACATTTACCCCGGGTGACATCACAGCGGACATTTACCCCGGGCGACATCACAGCGGACATTTACCCCGGGTGACATCACTGCAGACGTTTACGCCAGATGGCATCACAGCGGACATTTGTGACACCACAGCGGACATTTACCCCGGGTGACATCACAGCGGACATTTATGCAGGGTGACATCACAGCGGACATTTACCCCGGGTGACATCACAGCGGACATTTACCCCGGGTGACATCACAGCGGACATTTACGCAGGGTGACATCACAGCGGACATTTAGCCCGGGTGACATCACAGCGGACATTTACCCCGGGTGACATCACAGCGGACATTTACACCGGGTGACATCACTGTGGACATTTACCCCGGGTGACATCACTGTGGACATTTACCCCGGGTGACATCACAGCGGACATTTACCCCGGGTGACATCACAGCGGACATTTACCCCGGGTGACATCACAGCGGACATTTACGCAGGGTGACATCACAGCGGACATTTACCCAGGGTGACATCACTGCGGACATTTACCCAGGGTGACATCACAGCGGACATTTACCCCGGGTGACATCACAGCGGACATTTATCCCGGGTGACATCACAGCGGACATTTACCCCGGGTGACATCACAGCGGACGTTTACGCCAGATGGCATCACAGCGGACATTTGTGACAACACAGCGGACATTTACCCCGGGTGACATCACTGCGGACATTTACCCTGGGTGACATCACAGCGGACATTTACCCAGGGTGACATCACAGCGGACATTTATCCCGGGTGACATCACAGCGGACATTTACCCCGGGTGACATCACAGCGGACATTTACCCCGGGTGACATCACTGCAGACGTTTACGCCAGATGGCATCACAGCGGACATTTGTGACACCACAGCGGACATTTACCCCGGGTGACATCACAGCGGACATTTATGCAGGGTGACATCACAGCGGACATTTACCCTGGGTGACATCACAGCGGACATTTACCCCGGGTGACATCACAGCGGACATTTACGCAGGGTGACATCACAGCGGACATTTACCCCGGGTGACATCACAGCGGACATTTACCCCGGGTGACATCACAGCAGACATTTACCCCGGGTGACATCACTGCGGACATTTACCCCGGGTGACATCACAGCGGACATTTACCCCGGGTGACATCACTGCGGACATTTACCCCGTGTGACATCACAGAGGACATTTACGCAGGGTGACATCACAGCGGACATTTACCCCGGGTGACATCACAGTGGACATTTAGCCCGGGTGACATCACAGCGGACATTTACGCAGGGTGACATCACAGCGGACATTTAGCCCGGGTGACATCACAGCGGACATTTACCCCGGGTGACATCACAGCGGACATTTACCCCGGGTGACATCACAGCGGACATTTACCCCGGGTGACATCACAGAGGACATTTACGCAGGGTGACATCACAGCGGACATTTACCCCGGGTGACATCACAGCGGACATTTACCCCGGGTGACATCACAGCGGACATTTACCCCGGGTGACATCACAGCGGACATTTACCCTGGGTGACATCACAGCGGACATTAACCCCGGGTGACATCACAGCGGACATTTACCCCGGGTGACATCACAGCGGACATTTACCCAGGGTGACATCACTGCGGACATTTACCCCGGGTGACATCACTGCGGACATTTACCCCGGGTGACATCACAGCTTTCCAGGTCTCCTTAATGACAACATCTAGTCACGCAGTAATATCCCCGTCTCAGGATGACAGAAGAGGACGACTTACAAATGTTTGGATTTTGGGGCAAATGCTTTTCCGCCATGAACCCCCATGCAACAACAACAAATACAACAACTACTACTACTACTCCAATCACATCCAGAGCTGCATTAAAAATCATGTTGCTACATTATATCTTATATTCCAGTTACTTCAAGAGCTGCATTTACAATCCTGCGGTTACATCAGGTTATATACTCCAGCATCCACAATTCTGTTACATCAGGTCTTATACTATAGTCACATCCACAGCTGCATCCACAATTCTGTTACATCAGGTCTTATACTATAGTCACATCCACAGCTGCATCCACAATTCTGTTACATCAGGTCTTATACTATAGTCACATCCACAGCTGCATCCACAATTCTGTTACATCAGGTCTTATACTATAGTCACATCCACAGCTGCCTCATATTTCTGCTCCACCCGTCCAGTATTTTACGTGATCTTTATTTCTTTATAATGATCGTTTGATCTCATGGTATAAACCTCTTCCCAGCGACCGCTTTTATGTGGATCCCTAAACGAACCCTGATGCAGGACGGAACCGCCACCACTGCCACCGCCGCGACCGCCGCGACCACCGCCATCACCGCTACCACCGCCACCACCGCACCTGCCGGGGCAGTAAAAGCTCAACTTCGAGGCATAACTGTATAGGGGCATTATACTGTATGGGGGCATTGTGCTGTATGGGGGCATTATACTATATGGGGGCATTATACTGTATGTGGGCATTGTGCTGTATGGGGGCATTATACTGTATGGGGGCATAATACTGTATGGGGCATTATACTGTATGGGGGCATTATACTGTATGGGGGCATTGTGCTATAAGGGGGCATTGTGCTGTATGGGGGCATTATACTGTATGAGGGCATTATACTGTATGGGGGCATTATACTGTATGGGGACATTATGCTGTATGGGGGTATTATACTGTATGTGGGCATTGTGCTGTATGGGGGCATTATACTGTATGGGGGCATTATACTGTATGGGGCATTATACTGTATGGGGGCATTATACTGTATGGGGCATTGTGCTATAAGGGGGCATTGTGCTGTATGGGGGCATTATACTGTATGAGGGCATTATACTGTATGGGGGCATTATACTGTATGGGGACATTATGCTGTATGGGGGTATTATACTGTATGTGGGCATTGTGCTGTATGGGGGCATTATACTGTATGGGGGCATTATACTGTATGGGGCATTATACTGTATGGGGGCATTATACTGTATGGGGCATTGTGCTATAAGGGGGCATTGTGCTGTATGGGGGCATTATACTGTATGAGGGCATTATACTGTATGGGGGCATTATACTGTATGGGGACATTATGCTGTATGGGGGCATTATACTGTATGGGGACATTATACTGTATGGGGACATTATACTGTATGGGGCATTATACTGTATGGGGGCATTATACTGTATGGGGGCATTGTGCTATAAGGGGGCATTGTGCTGTATGGGGGCATTATACTGTATGGGGGCATTATGCTGTATGGGGGCATTATACTGTATGGGGCATTATACTGTATGGGGGCATTATACTGTATGGGGGCATTATACTGTATGGGGGCATTATACTGAATAGGGGTATTATACTGAATAGGGGTATTATACTGTATGGGGCATTATACTGTATGTGGGCATTATACTGTATGGGGGCATTATATTGTATGGGGGCATTATATTGTATGGGGGCATTATACTGTATGGGGGCATTATGCTGTATGGGGCAGCTATGGGGAGCATTATACTGTATAGGGGCATTATACTGTATGAGGGCATTATACTGTATGGGGGCATTATACTGTATGGGGGCATTATACTGTATGGGGGCAGCTATGGGGAGCATTATACTGTATGTGGGCATTATGCTGTATGGGGCATTATACTGTATGGGGGCATTATACTGTATGGGGGCATTATAATGTATGGGTGTATTATACTGTATGGGGCATTATACTGTATAGGGGCATTATACTGTATGGGGGCATTATACTGTATGTGGGCATTATACTGTATGGGGGCATTATACTGTATGGGGGCATTATACTGTATGTGGGCATTATACTGTATGGGGGCATTATATTGTATGGGGGCATTATACTGTATGGGGGCATTATGCTGTATGGGGCAGCTATGGGGAGCATTATACTGTATAGGGGCATTATACTGTATAGGGGCATTATACTGTATGAGGGCATTATACTGTATGGGGGCATTATACTGTATGGGGGCATTATACTGTATGGGGGCAGCTATGGGGAGCATTATACTGTATGTGGGTATTATGCTGTATGGGGCATTATACTGTATGGGGGCATTATACTGTATGGGGGCATTATAATGTATGGGTGTATTATACTGTATGGGGCATTATACTGTATAGGGGCATTATACTGTATGGGGGCATTATACTGTATGTGGGCATTATACTGTATGGGGGCATTGTGCTGTATGGGGGCATTATACTGTATGGGGGCATTATACTGTATGGGGGCATTGTGCTGTATGGGGGCATTGTGCTGTATGGGGGCATTATACTGTATGGGGGCATTATACTGTATGGGGGCATTATACTGTATGGGGGCATTATACTATATGGGGGCATTATACTGTATGTGGGCATTATGCTGTATGGGGGCATTGTGCTGTATGGGGGCATTATACTGTATGAGGGCATTATACTGTATGGGGGCATTATACTGTATAGGGGCAATATACTGTATGGGGCATTATACTGTATGGGGGCATTATACTGTATGGGGGCATTATACTGTATGTGGGCATTATGCTGTATGGGGGCATTATACTGTATGGGGGCATTATACAGTATGGGGGCATTATACTGTATGTGGGCATTATGCTGTATGGGGGCATTATACTGTATGGGGGCATTATACTGTATGTGGGCATTATGCTGTATGGGGGCATTATACTGTATGGGGGCATTATACAGTATGGGGGCATTATACTGTATGTGGGCATTATACTGTATGGGGGCATTATACTGTATGGGGGCATTATACTGTATGAGGGCATTATACTGAATAGGGGTATTATACTGAATAGGGGCATTATACTGTATGTGGGCATTATACTGTATGGGGGCATTATATTGTATGGGGGCATTATACTGTATGGGGGCATTATGCTGTATGGGGCAGCTATGGGGAGCATTATACTGTATAGGGGCATTATACTGTATGGGGGCATTATGCTGTTTTTTTGGCAGCTATGGGGGCATTATACTGTATGAGGGCATTATACTGTATGGGGGCAGCTATGGGGAGCATTATACTGTATGTGGGCATTATGCTGTATGGGGCATTATACTGTATGGGGGCATTATGCTGTATGGGGCATTATACTGTATGGGGGCATTATAATGTATGGGGGTATTATACTGTATGGGGCATTATACTGTATAGGGGCATTATACTGTATGGGGGCAGTTAAGGGGGCATTATACTGTATGGGGCGGCTATGGGGGCATTATACTCTATGGTAGCAGCAATAGGGGCATTATACTGTATATGGCAGCTATGGGGGCATTATACTGTATGGGGCAGTTATGGGGCATTTTACTGTATGGGGCAGCTATGGGGGCATTATACTGTATGGTAGCAGTGAAAGGGGCATTACACTGTGTGGGAGCCACTATCGGAGCATTATACTGTATGGGGCAGCTATGGGGGCATTATACTGTATGGGGCAGCTATGGGGGCATTATACTGTATGGGGGCAGCTATGGGGACATTATACTGTATGTTGGCAGCTATGGGGACATTATACTGTATGGTGGCAGCTATGGGGACATTATACTATATAGGGGCAGCTATGTGGGCATTATACTGTGTGGGAGACACTATGGGGGCTTTATACTGTATGGGGGTAGCTATGGGGTCATTATACTGTATGGGGCAGCTATGGAGGCATTATACTGTATGGGGCAGCTATGGGGGCATTATACTGTATTGGGGCAGTTATGTGGGGCATTATACTGTATGGGGCAGCTATGGGGGCATTATACTGTATGGGGGCAGGCAGCTACGGGGGAATTATACTGTATGGTGGCAGCCATGGGGGCATTATAATATATAGGGGCAGCTATGAGGGCATTATACTGTGTGGGAGCCACTATCAGAGCATTATACTGTATGGGGGCTTTATACTGTATGGGGCAGCTATGGGGGCATTTTTTTTATGGGGGCAGCTATGGGGGCATTATACTATATGGGGGCAGCTATGGGGGCATTATACTGTATGGGGCAGCTATGGGGGCATTATACTGTATGGGGGCAGCTATGGGGGCATTATACTATATGGTGGCAGCTATGGGGGAATTATACTGTATGGGGCAGCTATGGGGGCATTATACTGTATGGGGGCAGCTCTGGGGGCATTATACTGTATGGGAGCAGCTATGGGGGCATTATACTATATGGGGTAGCTATGGGGGCATTATACTGTATTGGGGCAGTTATGGGGGCATTATGCTGTATGGGGCAGCTATGGGGGCATTATACTGTATTGTAGCAGCGATAGGGGCATTATACTGTATGGGGGCATTATACTATATGGGGGCAGCTATTGGGGCATTGTACAGTATGGGGCAGTTATGGGGGCATTACACTGTATGGGGCAGCTATGGGGGCATTATACTGTATGGTAGCAGTGATAGGGGCATTATACGATATGGGGTAGCTATGGGGGCATTATACTGTATGGTGGATGCTATGGGGGCATTATACTGTATGGTGGCAGCTATGGGAGCATTATACTGTATGGTGGAAGCTATGGGGGAATTATACTATATAGGGGCAGCTATGTGGGAATTATACTGTGTGGGAGGCACTATGGGGGCTTTATACTGTATGGGGCAGCTATGGGGGCATTATACTGTATGGGGGCAGCTATGGGGTCATTATACTGTATGGGGCAGCTATGGGGGCATTATACTGTATGGGGCAGCTATGGGGACATTATACTGTATAGTGGCAGTTATGGGGGCATTATACTGTATGGGGGCAGCTCTGGGGGCATTATACTGTATGGGAGCAGCTATGGGGACATTATACTATATGCGGTAGCTATGGGGGCATTATACTGTATGGCGGCAGTTATGGGGGGCATTATACTGTATGGGGCAGCTATGGGGGCATTATACTGTATGGTAGCAGCGATAGGGGCATTATACTGTATGGGGGCTGCTATGGGGCATTATACTAAATGGGGGCAGCTATTGGGGCATTGTACTGTATGGGGCAGTTATGGGGGCATTATATTGTATGGGGCAGCTATGGGGGCATTATACTGTATGGTAGCAGTGATAGGGGCATTATACTGTATGGGGTAGCTATGGGGGCATTATACTGTATGGTGGCAGCTATGGGTGCATTATACTATATGGGCAGAGCTATGGGGGCATTATACTGTGTGGGAGCCACTATCAGAGCATTATACTGTATGGGGCATTATACTGTATGGGGGAAGCTTAGGGGGCATTATACTGTATGGGGGCAGCTATGGGGGCATTATATTGTATGGGGGCAGCTATGGGGCATTATACTGTATGGTGGCAGCTATGGGGCCATTATACTGTATGGTGAAAGCTATGGGGGCATTATACTATATGTGTAATGACTGGGGTGGGGAGACAGACAAGTGAGCCCTAATCTACCCGCCACTCAGTCCCTGCCTACTTGCAACGACCCGCCCTAGGCGACGGGGTACAACTGGGCGACGGTCCCTACGCTCAATAAGTGCACGACAGACAAACAGACAAGGGTACACATAGCTAGGGGGAGAAGGGGCAGTTGCCCACGGCAACACCGTGAGCAACAACAGAAGTGAACAAGCCGAGTCAAACCAGGAGAGTACGAGGTGCCAAACGCAGAGCAGGAGAGTAGTGAACAAGCCGAGTCAAACCAGAAGTGTACGAGGTACCAAACGCAGAGCAGGAGAGTAGTGAACAAGTCGAGTCAAACCAGGAGTGTACGAGGTACCAAACGCAGAGCAGGAGAGTAGTCAGCAAGCCGGGGTCAATATGAAGCAAGGACAATAGTACAAGAAGCTGCAGCAGGGCCAGGAAACCAAACGAGAAGAATCACAAGCAAAGGAGGAACAGGAAAGGCAGGTATAAATAGACAGAGGGCGGGAGCTAGCTCCGTCTGGCCAGGCTGTGATAGGCTCTCCCACTCCTAAGCCTGCCATCCTGAGTGGTGGAAGATGGAGTCAGTCTCACAGACATAGAAGCAGGTGCAGACTGATTATCTATGGGCGTTAACCCCGAAGCTGTGCCTGGCAGATCCTTTACAATATGGGGGCAGTTGTGGGGGCATTACACTGTATGGGGCAGCTTTGGGGGGCATTATACTGTGTGGGAGGCAGTATGAAGGCATTATACTGTATGGGGCAGCTATGGGGGTATTATACTGTATGGGGGAAGCTATGGGGCATTATAATATATGGGGTCATTATACTGTTTGGAGGCAGCTATTGGGTTATTATACTGTATGGGGGCAGCTATAGGGTCATTATACTATATGAGGGCAGCTATGGGGGCATTTGTGGCGGAACGGGTGACGGTTACAGGCATTGTACCCAGATAAACGTTAAGCCTGCCGCACTCCGGCCATCCGGGTGCCATAGCTTAGATGGCGCCCGGTGCTAGATGGGGATATGTCCCCTCAAACTGCATTATGTTATGTTTGATAACCAGTTGTTTTATATTGTATTGTATTCAGTGCTGCTTCACTGTCCTCCCCCTCTAGGGTTAATCTTACACTGAAGGAGAATGAGAATGAGAATGAGTCACAGGCTAAGGCCTCATGCACACGACCGTATTTTTTCCCACCCGTAAATACTGGCGTAAATACGGGTTCGGTGTCACACGTATTCCACCCGTTTTGCACCAGTATTTACGAACCCGTGCCCGTAAATATGGGTCCGGTGTCACACGTATTCCACCCGTATTTACGAGCACGTTTTTGTCGGCAAAATAGCACTGCACTAATCGGCAGCCCCTTCTCTCTATCAGTGCAGGATAGAGAGAAGGGACAGCCTTTTCTGTAATAAAAGTTAAAGAAATTCATACTTACCCGGCCGTTGTCTTGGTGACGCGTCCCTCTCTTCACATCCAGCCCGACATCCCTGGATGACGCGGCAGTCCATGTGACCGCTGCAGCCTGTGATTGACCTGTGATTGGCTGCAGCGGTCACATGGCCTGAAACGTCATCCAGGACGTCGGCCCGGATGTCGAGAGGGACGCGTCACCAAGGCAACGGGCGGGAGACCGGACTGGAGGAAGCAGGAAGTTGTCGGTAAGTATGAACGTCTTTTATTTTTATTTTTTACAGGTTTATACTGATCGGTAGTCACTGTCCAGGGTGCTGAAAGAGTTACTGCCGATCAGTTAACTCTTTCAGCTCCCTGGACAGTGACTATTTACTGACGTCGCTTAGCAACGCTGCCGTAATGACGGGTGCACACATGTAGCTACCCGTCATTACAAGATCTCCATAGACTTCTATGGACTGTCCGTGCCGTTATTACGGCCTGAAATAGGACATGTTCTATCTTTTTCAACGGCACGGGCACCTTCCCGTGAGAAAACGGGAAGGCACCCGTCGCCAATAGAAGTCTATGAGCCCGTTATTACGGGTCGTAATTACGACCCGTAATAACGGGAGTTTTTACGGTCGTGTGCATGAGGCCTGAGAGCGGGAACTTATCTAATGTAAATAAGAAAAAGGAGGGGGCCTGTTTCCTGAGGGAGGGGTGAGTGAGGGATATCGTGGTGCTGGAGGAGAACTGAGTTAGTTGGAGCCCAGGAGAGGATGAGATAGCAGTGTGAGCTGCAGGCAGGGGCTGTCTACCTCAGAGATGGTACCTGACCTAGGGACAGTAATAGAGGACAAGTGCTGGAGTCCCGTCTAACTAAGGAGGATCTGGAGACACCCCAAAGGATGAAAGGTACAGTGGAGAGACCCCATAGTGAGGTAGCCTGTCCCATCCAGCCCAGAGGGGAGAAGCAGCAATGCATTGGTTCTGTGTGTGTCTGTCCCTGTTAATAAACGCGCCGCTGTGGCTTGTCCCCTGTTAATCTGTGTCGCCTGAATCTATCGCCCACATTCTCTTGGCGTAAACCGACCCCCACTGACCCGGTTTCGCCACATTTGGTGGCAGCGGTGGGATAGATTCAGCCCGTTCCTGGGGAAGCGGCAGGGGATAGGTACCCTGGTACCATCCGGCGCTTCGCGGCCAGACCTCAAGGGCGGACTGCCACACGTGCTGCAGTACAGGGGGACCACAGGCACCTAAATCCCCAGTCATGGAGCCTGACTCTATGGATCCTCCCGGCGGAGCAGAGGATGTCCCCTATGGCAGCTAACTCCGAATTATACTCCAAGAGCTGTGCCGGTTCCGGCGCATTGCCTTCTCGTCCCGCGACATCAAGGATCGGCTGATTGAGAAGCTCCAAGCCTGGGACCCGGCAAACCCGGCCGAGATGGGAGAGATGGCCGAGGGTGACGTTGACTACTGCCCCGAAGAATCGGCCAGTCGCCAGGGAACCGGCCGTAGCACCATCTCGGACGCCCAGGCCCTGCGGATGGGGGATCTGCTGACCGCTCTGGGGCCTCAAAGCTCCGAGGCCGAGCGCCTGATCATCGTTGGGGCCGTGGCCCGTGCAGTGGCACCCCCTGAACCAACAACCCCAATCCCTGCCGGGCCCCGAAGACCCCAACTACGATACAACGACCTCCCCAAGTTGGATCCTTCGTTCACGGATATCGATGCGCACCTAACCATGCTGGAGACACAGCTACAGGTGCATGACATCCCCACCACCGAATGGGCTCGCTACGTGGGGCCCAACCTGCAAGGGAGGGCCCTTGAAGTCTACCGGAGCCTAGGTCAAGAGGACGGACGTGACTACGGTTGCCTCCGGGACACCCTGCTTAAGAGGTATGCGATCACCCCAGAGACTTACAGAGAGCGGTTCCGTAATTTGACGCTCGCCGGCCAGGGTACCCATGTGGAACTGGCAGCCCAGCTCCGCTTAAGCTGCTCCAGGTGGGCCGAGGGGAAGAAGGCCTTCAGTCGGGAGGCCCTGGAGGACCTCGTCATTTTGGAGCAACTCCTCTCCAGGATGGAGGTCCCCGTTCGTGCCTGAGTCGCGGACCGCCACCCCAGCACCCCTGAAGATGCCGCCACCCTGGCTGACGAGTTCTTGGCCCACCGACCCCCGTGGAGAAGCCTTCCGCGCCAGGACCAACGCCGAGAGCTCCGAGCCCCTACCAAAATAGCGGAACCACCCCGGCCAACTTCGATGAGACCCCAGCCGCAGCCTACGGCCGCCCCGATCCCTCCAAGGGTCCGTGGCCCTACGGACTCCCGCCAGTGTTATGGGTGCCACCAGCCGGGGCACCTCCGACGGGACTGCCCCCTGGCCCAATCAACGGTGCCCTTTCCCAGACCAACCCCAACCCGGGTCGCCTTTTGCCCGGAGGCGGGCGACCCCGATGAGTGTGACCACCTCCTAGATGCACCAGAGGTGGAGCTTGCGAGCCTCGTGACGAACCAGGTCCCTGCCAACATGCAGGGCCACCGACAGCCCGTGGTGCTGGGACGCAGCACCGTCCAAGGACTCCGTGACTCGGGGGCATCCCTCACCCTGGTAAGAGCTGACCTGGTTCCCCAGTCCAAGGTTCTTCCCCAGCGATTAGCCCGGATTGCCCTGGCGGACGGACAGCAGCGGTCCATTCCCCGCGCCAGAGTCTACCTGGGGCCCCGGAAAAGGGGAGGTCGAAGTCGGGCTCATGCCGGATCTCCCCGCCGATGTCTTATTGGGGAACGACCTTGGGAACGGTCTCACAAGTCAGTTCGCTGGGACCGTGACCCGCAGCCAAGCCCAGGAGAACCTTTACCGGCCTCCACCACCGACCCGTGTAACCATCGAGGCTCCTCTCCCGAAAGCCCCGCCCCCCGAACCGGTGGGAAGTACCCAAGCCCCTGACGCCTCACAACTGACCGACCTGACGAACCCCCCGACATACCTGGGGGAGGTGGATAGGGTCGCTTTTAGGGAGGCCCAGCATACGGATCCTTCCCTGTCCTCTGCCCGTAGCCTGGCCGATCGACCACCCAGTGGAGTGGCCCAGGCAGGGTTCCAGTGGGACAACGGGCTGTTGTACCGGGTCGAAGCCCCGACCAAGCCCGAGTCGCCCTGGACCGCCTCCAAACAGCTGCTTGTTCCCCAAGCCTACTGTGCACGACTGTTAGCCCTGGCCCACGATATACCCGCGGCGGGTCACACTGGGACCAGGTCCACCAGGGCCCAGCTCTCGAAGGCTTTCTTTTGGCCAGGGCTGACTGAGGACATGCGGCGGTATCGACCTTCGTGCCCTGTCTGCCAACGGGTGGCGGGGGCCCCGCGCAAGGAAGGTGCCGCTCAGGCAGCTGCCCCTCATCCGAGAGCCCTTCCAGCGGGTGGCCATAGATCTGGTTGGCCCCATTAATCCACCCAGCCGAGGGGGAAAGCGTTACATCCTAACCCTGGTAGGCTTCGCTACCAGATACCCGGACGCAGTGGCTCTGTCCTCCATAGATGCTGAGCACGTCGCTCATGGACATCTTCAGCCGGGTGGGGTTCCCGCGTGAGGTACTCACAGACCAGGGATCTCAATTCCAGGGAGAACTCATGCAGGACTTCTGGAATCGGCACGGGGTGAGTTCTCTAAGAACCACCGCCTACCACCCCCAAACGAACGGACTGTGTGAAAGGTTCAACGGTACCCTCAAGCAGTTGCTACTCCGATACGTCAACTCGGAGGTGAGAGACTGGGACCGCTCCTTGAAGCAGCTTCTCTTTGCCTATCGAGAGGTGCCGCAGGAGTCTACCGGGCACTCCCCATTCGAGTTGCTGTTCGCGAGGCGGGTCCGGGGACCCTTGGACTTAGTCCGGGAAGGTTGGGAAGGGAAGTTTGCAAGCCCGGAGATCCCGGTAGTAGACTATGTGAGCCAAATGCGGGAGCGCCTAGCACGGCTGATGGATTTGGCCCATCAGCGATTGGAAGTAGCTCGAAGCCGTCAACGGGACGAGTACAACCGTAGCGCCCGACCCCGAGAGCTGGGGGTGGGGGAGAAGGTACTGGTCCTCGCGCCAGTACGAGGCAACAAGTTGCAGGCCAATTGGGCTGGACCGTACACTGTAGTGGGGCGACAGGGGACGACAAACTACCTAGTAGCCCACGACAAGGCAGAAAAGCGGGTACGGAACTACCACATAAACCGGCTCAAGGCCTATGTGGTAAGGGAGGTAGGAGCGGTCGCTATATGCTGCCCACACATGGACAACCATGACGTGGACCGCATCCCTGACCTACTGGCAGAGGCCCGATGCCAGACAGGGCTGGCAGATGTGCAGCTTGAAGTCCAGCTATCGCGCTTGCAGAGTAGGGAGATGGGGGAGGTGTTAGCAGCCCAGGAGGCCCTGTTCACCGCGTCCCCCGGACGTACCTCCCTAGTCGCTCACGAGGTCGACACTGGAGGAGCCCGACCCCTGAGGCAGCTCACGTTCCGAGTGGCTCCCTCAGTGCTGACCGCGATGAGGAAAGAAGTAGAAGAAATGCTGGAGATGGGGGTCATTGTACCATCTCACAGTCCTTGGGCCGCCGGCGTTGTGTTGGTCCCCAAGAAGGACAAAACCACGACGTTCTGTGTAGACTACCGGCGGCTGAACGAGGTAACCGTTACGGATGCCTATCCGATGCCCCGGATTGATAAGCTGCTCGATAGGCTGGGAGGGGCACGCTTCGTGCCCACTCTGGATCTCAGCAAGGGCTACTGGCAGATTCCTCTGACCAAGGAAGCCCAAGGGCGCTAGGCGTTCATCACCCCGTTCGGCCTGTTTGAATTTACGTGCATGCCATTCGGGATGAAGAACGCCCCCGCGACCTTCCAGAGGGTGGTCGACCGGATCCTCGTGGGGTGTCAGGAGTTTGCCCAGGCCTACCTGGACGATATCGCTATCTTTAGCGAGACTTGGGAGGAACACTTGGGGCACGTGGCGCAGATCCTGGAGCGCATCCGGTACGCCGGCCTCACCATCCGCCCCGACAAGTGCCAGATGGGGATGGCAGAAGTTGCCTACTTGGGGCACCGAGTGGGCAGCGGACAGATCCGCCCCGAGCCGGCCAAGGTGGAGGCCATTCTCCAATGGCCCCGGCCGGCCAACCAGAAGCAGGTTAGGGCCTTTCTGGGAGGCACTATGGGGGCATTATACTGTGTGGTGGCAGCTATGTGGGCATTATACTGTGTGGGAGGCACTATGGGGGCATTATACTGTGTGGGAGGCACTATGGGGGCATTATACTATATGTGGGCAGCTATGGGGGCATAATAATATGTGGAGGCAGCTATGGGGACATTATACTGTGTGGGAGGCACTATGGGGGCATTATACTGTGTGGTGGCAGCTATGTGGGCATTATACTGTGTGGGGGCACTATGGGGGCATTATACTGTGTGGGAGGCACTATGTGGGTATTATACTGTGTGGGGGCAGCTATGTGGGCATTATACTGTGTGGGGGCACTATGGGGGCATTATACTATTTGTGGGCAGCTACGGGGCATAATAATGTGTGGAGGCAGTTATGGGAGCATTATACTGTGTGGAGGCAGTTATGGGGGCATTATACTGTGTGGAGGCAGTTATGGGGACATTATACTGTGTGGTGGCAGCTATGTGGGCATTATACTGTGTGGGAGGCACTATGTGGGCATTATACTGTGTGGAGGCAGTTATGGGAGCATTATACTGTGTGGAGGCAGTTATGGGGGCATTATACTGTGTGGAGGCAGTTATGGGGACATTATACTGTGTGGTGGCAGCTATGTGGGCATTATACTGTGTGGGAGGCACTATGTGGGCATTATACTGTGTGGAGGCAGTTATGGGAGCATTATACTGTGTGGAGGCAGTTATGGGGGCATTATACTGTGTGGAGGCAGTTATGGGGACATTATACTGTGTGGTGGCAGCTATGTGGGCATTATACTGTGTGGGAGGCACTATGTGGGCATTATACTGTGTGGGAGGCACTATGTGGGCATTATACTGTGTGGGGGCACTATGGGGGCATTATACTGTGTGGGAGGCACTATGTGGGCATTATACTGTGTGGTGGCAGCTATGTGGGCATTATACTGTGTGGGGGCACTATGGGGCATTATACTGTGTGGTGGCAGCTATGTGGGCATTATACTGTGTGGGGGCACTATGGGGGCATTATACTGTGTGGGAGGCACTATGGGGACATTATACTGTGTGGGAGGCACTACGGGGGCATTATACTGTGTGGTGGCAGCTATGTGGGCATTATACTGTGTGGGGGCACTATGGGGGCATTATACTGTGTGGGAGGCACTATGGGGGCATTATACTGTGTGGGAGGCACTATGTGGGCATTATACTGTGTGGGAGGCACTATGGGGGCATTATACTGTGTGGTGGCAGCTATGTGGGCATTATACTGTGTGGAGGCAGTTATGGGGGCATTATACTGTGTGGAGGCAGTTATGGGGACATTATACTGTGTGGAGGCAGCTATGGGGGCATTATACTGTGTGGAGGCAGTTATGGGGGCATTATACTGTGTGGAGGCAGCTATGGGGACATTATAATGTGTGGAGGCAGCTATGGGGGCATTATACTGTGTGGGGAGCACTATGGGGACATTATACTGTGTGGAGGCAGTTATGGGAGCATTATACTGTGTGGAGGCAGCTATGGGGACATTATACTGTGTGGAGGCAGCTATGGGGGCATTATACTGTGTGGGGAGCACTATGGGGGCATTATACTGTGTGGAGGCAGTTATGGGGACATTATACTGTGTGGAGGCAGTTATGGGGACATTATACTGTGTGGAGGCAGCTATGGGACATTATACTGTGTGGAGGCAGTTATGGGGACATTATACTGTGTGGGGAGCACTATGGGGACATTATACTGTGTGGAGGCAGCTATGGGGACATTATACTGTGTGGAGGCAGCTATGGGGGCATTATACTGTGTGGGGAGCACTATGGGGGCATTATACTGTGTGGAGGCAGTTATGGGGACATTATACTGTGTGGAGGCAGTTATGGGGACATTATACTGTGTGGAGGCAGCTATGGGACATTATACTGTGTGGAGGCAGTTATGGGGACATTATACTGTGTGGGGAGCACTATGGGGACATTATACTGTGTGGAGGCAGCTATGGGGGCATTATACTGTGTGGGGAGCACTATGGGGGCATTATACTGTGTGGAGGCAGTTATGGGGACATTATACTGTGTGGAGGCAGTTATGGGGACATTATACTGTGTGGAGGCAGCTATGGGACATTATACTGTGTGGAGGCAGTTATGGGGACATTATACTGTGTGGGGAGCACTATGGGGACATTATACTGTGTGGAGGCAGCTATGGGGGCATTATACTGTGTGGGGAGCACTATGGGGGCATTATACTGTGTGGAGGCAGTTATGGGGACATTATACTGTGTGGAGGCAGTTATGGGGACATTATACTGTGTGGAGGCAGCTATGGGACATTATACTGTGTGGAGGCAGTTATGGGGACATTATACTGTGTGGGGAGCACTATGGGGACATTATACTGTGTGGAGGCAGCTATGGGGGCATTATACTGTGTGGAGGCAGTTATGGGGACATTATACTGTGTGGAGGCAGCTATGGGACATTATACTGTGTGGAGGCAGTTATGGGGACATTATACTGTGTGGGGAGCACTATGGGGACATTATACTGTGTGGAGGCAGCTATGGGGGCATTATACTGTGTGGAGGCAGTTATGGGGACATTATACTGTGTGGAGGCAGTTATGGGGACATTATACTGTGTGGAGGCAGCTATGGGGACATTATACTGTGTGGAGGCAGCTATGGGGGCATTATACTGTGTGGAGGCAGTTATGGGGACATTATACTGTGTGGAGGCAGTTATGGGAGCATTATACTATATGGGGACAGCTATTTGGTATTATACTGTGTGGGCTGAATCGGGTGTGTATGGGCGGGGATTGGGCAGTATTAGCGGCATGGCTTAAATTGAAAAATATTGCCGCTACGCACTATGCACTCCGCATGGGTTGTCCCTCTGCGATACTTGAATGTTGGGATGTATGCATCCATTGAACCAGCAGCCTGAGGAAATGAGCAGAATTGTGCCTGCAGCTCTGGATGTGACTGGAGCATAAAGCATTATAAAACCCGAGATGAGCACTATACATGAAATGACCCCGTATATAATCTACGGATCACTGGGAGCAGTTCTGTATTATTGCTCTTTTGATCCTGTTC
The DNA here is from genome assembly GCF_050947455.1 of Rhinoderma darwinii. Taxonomy (NCBI): domain Eukaryota; kingdom Metazoa; phylum Chordata; class Amphibia; order Anura; family Rhinodermatidae; genus Rhinoderma; species Rhinoderma darwinii. The sequence continues at coordinate 133,567 of NW_027464159.1, forward strand.
ACCCACGTTCACACACAGTAGAACTTCTGGCTTTATAAACTGTCCTGCTTTATGACACGCTGCACTACAGAACTTCACTCACCATAAGCCGGAGGTCGGTCGCTCTGGGTCGACAGGTTATAATATTTCCACACACAATCAATCTGCATAAAGCGGCTCACCAGACCGTCCTGCGAACAACATGTTATCAGCTTCATATGTAAATAGTCTGCTTGCTGTCAGTGAATGGACATATTTATTTAGAGGTGTGGCTATTGGGAATGCAGAGGTAACAGTTGCACCCGGGCCCTGGTGACAGAGGGGGCCTAAAAGCCCTTCTGACCAATAGGAGATGCCAGTTTTATAAATGACACATGGTAGGTGGGGGCCCTGGTACAGATTTAATGTTGGGGTCCGGAAGCTTCAAGTTACTCTTCTGCATCTATTGGTCACATTCAGCGGCTAGTCCTGCTCATACAGCTGCTCGGCTTGTTACACTGTATCAGTGAAAGTCAGAGCAGAAGGGAAATTTGTTCTGCTGATCGTGTTTAGCTCACAAAAGATTCTCTGCGCTGATACATTGTAACAAATCTCTGCGACCCTCTCCTATCAGATCTCTGCGACCCTCTCCTATCAGATCTCTGCGACCCTCTCCTATCAGGCCTGACTCTTCTTCAGCAAGCCGAGGTAGCTGACGACAGCTGCATATAGGAGGAAACCGCATGTAGCAGCGGCCATTCATGTGCGCATCTCTATGAGAGTTACCGGCAGAGGCGAGCGCGACGTCATGTACTCACAGGGTCGTCCTCGCAGATAAAGGCCGCATTGAACTGAGCGACCTCAAATCCGGCCTCTGCTGCCTCTAAATAATGGAGGAGCGCCCCGGGCCTAGGAGACAAAAATAGTCACCGGAGTCAAAACCGCCACAAGTGACTCACATTCATCGAAACAGAGCAATCAACAGAATGATGAGACTCATGGTTCACCCCCCCCCCCCCCACTAAAAAACACAGGGGGCAATATAAAACTATGACCAATCATGTGACCCGGGGGTATTTACTATTCTGTGGGGTCCCAGATGGGGGTAAAACACCTGATACAACGGAGCAAAGCGCCAACCATCGAAAGCAAATAAGTCATCAGTATTACTGTCCCTGTGAAATATTAACCATTCATTCACTGAAAATATCCATTATCTTCTACACAGTTCAGTCCCAGTGTCCAGCAGTGGAGTCTTAAACAATATAATATCCAGCAGTTTAGTGCCCTGGTGTCCACTGGTTTAGTGTGCCTCGACCAAGCGGTCATTGGTTTAAGTGGTTTGTTATCTCCTGTCCCTGGTGTCTTGTGGTTTGGTTCCTTTGTCCCTGGTGTCTTGTGGTTTGTTATCTCCTGTCCCTGGTGTCTTGTGGTTTGTTTCCTTTGTCCTTGGTGTCTTGTGGTTTGGTTCCTTTGTCCTTGGTGTCTTGTGGTTTGGTTCCTTTGTCCCTGGTGTCTTGTGGTTTGTTATCTCCTGTCCCTGGTGTCTTGTGGTTTGGTTCCTTTTGTCTCTGGTGTCTTGTGGTTTGTTATCTCTTGTTCCTGGTGTCTTGTGGTTTGGTTCCTTTTGTCTCTGGTTTCTTGTGGTTTGGTTCCTTTGACCCTGGTGTCTTGTGGTTTGTTATCACCTGTCCCTGGCATCTTGTGGTTTGGTTCCTTTGTCCCTGGTGTCTTATGGTTTGGCTCCTTTGTCTGGTGTCTTGTGATTTGGTTCCTTTGTCCCTGGTGTCTTGTGTTTTGGTTCCTTTTGTCCCTGGTGTCTTGTGGTTTGGTTCCTTTTGTCCCTGGTTTCTTGTGGTTTGGTTCCTTTGTCCCTGGTGTCTTTTGGTTTCGTTCCTTTGTCTCTGGTGTCTTGTGGTTTGGTTCCTTTGTCCCTGGTGTCTTGCGGTTTCTTTCTTTTGTCTCTGGTGTCTTGTGGTTTGGTTCCTTTGTCTCTGGTGTCTTGTGGTTTGGTTCCTTTGTCCCTGGTGTCTTGTGGTTTGGATCCTTTGTTCCTGTGTCTTGTGGTTTGGATCCTTTGTCCCTGGTGTCTTGTGGTTTGGTTCCTTTTGTCTCTGGTGTCTTGTGGTTTGTTATCTCCTGTTCCTGGTGTCTTATGGTTTGGTTCCTTTTTGTCTCTGGTTTCTTGTGGTTTGGTTCCTTTGACCCTGGTGTCTTGTGGTTTGTTATCACCTGTCCCTGGCGTCTTGTGGTTTAGTTCCTTTGTCCCTGGTGTCTTATGGTTTGGCTCCTTTGTCCTGGTGTCTTGTGATTTGGTTCCTTTGTCCCTGGTTTCTTGTGTTTTGGTTCCTTTTGTCCCTGGTGTCTTGTGGTTTGGTTCCTTTTGTCCCTGGTTTCTTGTGGTTTGGTTCCTTTGTCCCTGGTGTCTTTTGGTTTCGTTCCTTTGTCTCTGGTGTCTTGTGGTTTGGTTCCTTTGTCCCTGGTGTCTTGCGGTTTCTTTCTTTTGTCTCTGGTGTCTTGTGGTTTGGTTCCTTTGTCTCTGGTGTCTTGTGGTTTGGTTCCTTTGTCCCTGGTGTCTTGTGGTTTGGATCCTTTGTTCCTGGTGTCTTGTGGTTTGGTTCCTTTGTCCCTGGTATCTTGTGGTTTGGTCCATTTGTTCCTTGTGTCTTGTGGTTTGGATCCTTTGTCCCTGGTGTCTTGTGGTTTGGTTCCTATGTTCCTGGTGTCTTGTGGTTTGTTTCCTATGTTCCTGGTGTCTTGTGATTTGGTTCCTTTGTCCCTGGTTTCTTGTAGTTTGGTTCCTTTGTCCCTGGTGTCTTGTGGTTTGGTACCTTTGTCCCTGGTGTCTTGTGGTTTGGTACCTTTGTCCCTGGTGTTTTAAGGTTTGGTTGCTTTGTTCCTGGTGTCTTGTGGTTTGGTTCCTGTGTCCCTGGTTTCTTGTGGTTTGGTACCTTTGTCCCTGGTGTCTTGCAGTTTGGGCCTCCCTGTCCCAGGAAACCTTGTTTTTTGCTTAGTTTTTTTCCAAAGCCCCTGGAGTCCAGCCATTCATAAACACTGCTACAATGGTGCAACACGTGGTGTCCAATCCTTGGTGTCTAGTGGACTCTTACTCAAACTCTTCTGGACCGCTCTTTGTGCTGAAAAGGTGGCCTCATGTTTCCTGTTCCTCACCTATGTATGAAAGCTCAATGGAGAAGGAGGGAATGGAGCGGCTGTCATCCTACAGTTGCTTCCTTCTCTGTGATAAGCAGGACACTGTGTAAACTTCCTATATAAAATGGAGAAGAGGAGTCTCATAGAGCGCTGGGGCTGCAGTACATTTGAGATTCCTATTGTGAAAGTACATTATATAGACATTACAGTTCACATCTAGCACCCTGTTCACATTTCCGTCAGGTTTCCGTTGCACCTTGCTGGCAGTATAGTGAAGCCAGTCTATTCTATCCTGAGAAATATGGAAACCTGATAAAAATAACACCATTGGGCACCGAGTCTTAAATCTTCACTTTAATCCGATATGAAGGAGGGGCTGGGAGGCAGGAGGATTCTCACCAGGAGTTTTGGAGGTAACTATCCAAAGCTTTCCGTAGTGTGGCCCCTAGGTACCCGTTCTGCTCTCCGGCCCATTTTGTCCACCTAATGGAATAAGAAAAAAGATACAATTTTGTCTGTTACAACCAATTAGATTCCAGATTTCCTTTTACTATTGCAGTGAATCATGGGGAGGAGAGTCCACAATTGGGAATGTCGAGGGTCCCCCTAAAAATTGCACCATGGTAACATAGTAACATAACATGCTGGAAGCAACATTGTGAGAATGACCTGGGGTAAACCTGGCTATTCTCACACAGCCAATCAGCCAATCACTGCATGGGAATCCAGTTACTGAACCTTCATTTCAACCAATCAGAGCAGCATATGGAGTTAGCTCCTCTCTGTGGTTGAGTTAACGAGAATGGTCAGGGGGACCCGGTCATTCTCACTCTGTAGTCTCTGATCCCCATGTCTGCTTGATGCAGAGCACAATGAGGGGATACTGAGGAGTTCATAGTAAAAGTAGGGACCATCATGACATATGAGGGACTAAAGAATTGTACTTACATCACAGCATCGTACGGCAGCCGATCCACAACCCCCGGAAGTCCCTCTATCCAGAAGGAGGAGAGGTGCACGGCTGCGTCAATGTGGCCCCGGATAGCTGAGCGCAGGTAATAATAGTACGCTGCAGACTAAGTAAAATTTAATAGTGAGTACGGGGGGAAAATTCCAGAATGTCCAGACACAATGATGAGAAGCTGCCGGACTATCCAACAAGACTCGACAGGAGTCTCACGAACTAAAGTGCAAGGGAGAGAGGAGATTCCGTCAGTCCCGGGACACGGAGGTCTGTCAGTCCCGGGACACGGAGGTCTGGGAGTCCCGGGACACGGAGGTCTGGGAGTCCCGGGACACGGAGGTCTGTCAGTCCCGGGACACGGAGGTCTGGGAGTCCCGGGACACGGAGGTCTGGGAGTCCCGGGACACGGAGGTCTGTCAGTCCCGGGACACGGAGGTCTGGGAGTCGGCAGTGGGGGATCATTTACAGTGTAACTCCACTTGTCTCCGGATCTTACCGGCTGAATCTACAGAATAAGTTGTTTTTTTTCTCTTTTTACACCCAAAGCTGCTTTCTATAATCTGATGACTACCTTTGGACCAGGCAGCTGTTTAGCTCCACCCCCTGTCAGTCATGTGACCCTCCACCATCTAACAGGAAATCAGAAAACGAATTACATTTTAGCTGTAGACGTAAATAAAGAAAGAAAAAAACTTCTCAAAATTAAAGGTAAAGAAAAATATTCATTTCGTCGCTCTGCGTTTTATGACGATTTAAATACTAAAACATTAATTAGAAATGGAGTTTCCCCTTTAAGGAACCGTTATCTCTGCTCTGCTTCACCGGAAAACACAGCTCCACTACATCTGTGTCTATCACTAAATGCAACAGAGGTAAAGTCATGAAAACGATAAAGGTACATGAAGGGTTCTCAACCTGTGGTGCGTCTACTCCAGGGGGTACACACCATGTGTCTAGGGGGTACCTGTACTGTCCACACCATGTGTCTAGGGGGCACCTGTACTGTCTGCACGATGTGTCTAGGGGGCACCTGTACTGTCTGCACGATGTGTCTAGGGGGCACCTGTACTGTCCACACCATGTGTCTAGGGGGTACCTGTACTGTCCACACCATGTGTCTAGGGGGGTACCTGTACTGTCCGCACCATGTGTCTAGGGGGCACCTGTACTGTCCGCACCATGTGTCTAGGGGGTACCTGTACTGTCTGCACCATGTGTCTAGGGGGCACCTGTACTGTCCGCACCATGTGTCTAGGGGGCACCTGTACTGTCCGCACCATGTGCCTAGGGGGTACCTGTACTGTCCACACCATGTGTCTAGGGCGCACCTGTACTGTCCGCACCATGTGTCTAGGGGGCACCTGTACTGTCCACACCATGTGTCTAGGGGGCACCTGTACTGTCCACACCATGTGTCTAGGGGGTACCTGTACTGTCCGCACCATGTGTCTAGGCGCACCTGTACTGTCCGCACCATGTGTCTAGGGGGCACCTGTACTGTCCACACCATGTGTCTAGGGGGCACCTGTACTGTCCACACCACGTGTCTAGGGGGCACCTGTACTGTCCGCACCATGTGTCTAGGGGGCACCTGTACTGTCCACACCACGTGTCTAGGGGGCACCTGTACTGTCCGCACCATGTGTCTAGGGGGCACCTGTACTGTCCACACCACGTGTCTAGGGGGCACCTGTACTGTCCACACCATGTGTCTAGGGGGCACCTGTACTGTCCACACCACGTGTCTAGGGGGCACCTGTACTGTCCGCACCACGTGTCTAGGGGGTACCTGTACTGTCCACACCACGTGTCTAGGGGGCACCTGTACTGTCCGCACCATGTGTCTAGGGGGCACCTGTACTGTCCGCACCATGTGTCTAGGGGGTACCTGTACTGTCTGCACCATGTGTCTAGGGGGCACCTGTACTGTCCACACCATGTGTCTAGGGGGTACCTGTACTGTCTGCACCATGTGTCTAGGAGGTACCTGTACTGTCCGCACCATGTGTCTAGGGGGCACCTGTACTGTCTGCACCATGTGTCTAGGGGGCACCTGTACTGTCCGCACGATGTGTCTAGGGGGTACCTGTACTGTCGGCACCATGTGTCTAGGAGGTACCTGTACTGTCCGCACCATGTGTCTAGGGGGTACCTGTACTGTCTGCACCATGTGTCTAGGGGGTATCTGTACTGTCGCACCATGTGTCTAGGGGGTACCTGTACTGTCCACACCACGTGTCTAGGGGGCACCTGTACTGTCCACACCACGTGTCTAGGGGGCACCTGTACTGTCCACACCACGTGTCTAGGGGGCACCTGTACTGTCCGCACCATGTGTCTAGGGGGCACCTGTACTGTCCACACCACGTGTCTAGGGGGCACCTGTACTGTCCACACCATGTGTCTAGGGGGCACCTGTACTGTCCACACCACGTGTCTAGGGGGCACCTGTACTGTCCGCACCACGTGTCTAGGGGGTACCTGTACTGTCCACACCACGTGTCTAGGGGGCACCTGTACTGTCCGCACCATGTGTCTAGGGGGCACCTGTACTGTCCGCACCATGTGTCTAGGGGGTACCTGTACTGTCTGCACCATGTGTCTAGGGGGCACCTGTACTGTCCACACCATGTGTCTAGGGGGTACCTGTACTGTCTGCACCATGTGTCTAGGAGGTACCTGTACTGTCCGCACCATGTGTCTAGGGGGCACCTGTACTGTCTGCACCATGTGTCTAGGGGGCACCTGTACTGTCCGCACCATGTGTCTAGGGGGTACCTGTACTGTCTGCACCATGTGTCTAGGAGGTACCTGTACTGTCCGCACCATGTGTCTAGGGGGGTACCTGTACTGTCTGCACCATGTGTCTAGGGGGTATCTGTACTGTCCGCACCATGTGTCTAGGGGGTACCTGTACTGTCCGCACCATGTGTCTAGGGGGTACCTGTACTGTCCACACCATGTGTCTAGGAGGTACCTGTACTGTCTGCACCATGTGTCTAGGGGGTACCTGTACTGTCTGCACCATGTGTCTAGGAGGTACCTGTACTGTCCGCACCATGTGTCTAGGGGGGTACCTGTACTGTCTGCACCATGTGTCTAGGGGGTATCTGTACTGTCCGCACCATGTGTCTAGGGGGTACCTGTACTGTCCGCACCATGTGTCTAGGGGATACCTGTACTGTCCACACCATGTGTCTAGGGGGCACCTGTACTGTCCACACCATGTGTCTAGGGGCACCTGTACTGTCCACACCACGTGTCTAGGGGGCACCTGTACTGTCCACACCATGTGTCCTAGGGGGCACCTGTACTGTCCACACCACGTGTCTAGGGGGCACCTGTACTGTCCGCACCACGTGTCTAGGGGGTACCTGTACTGTCCACACCACGTGTCTAGGGGGCACCTGTACTGTCCGCACCATGTGTCTAGGGGGCACCTGTACTGTCCGCACCATGTGTCTAGGGGGTACCTGTACTGTCTGCACCATGTGTCTAGGGGGCACCTGTACTGTCCACACCATGTGTCTAGGGGGTACCTGTACTGTCTGCACCATGTGTCTAGGAGGTACCTGTACTGTCCGCACCATGTGTCTAGGGGGCACCTGTACTGTCTGCACCATGTGTCTAGGGGGCACCTGTACTGTCCGCACCATGTGTCTAGGGGGTACCTGTACTGTCTGCACCATGTGTCTAGGAGGTACCTGTACTGTCCGCACCATGTGTCTAGGGGGGTACCTGTACTGTCTGCACCATGTGTCTAGGGGGTATCTGTACTGTCCGCACCATGTGTCTAGGGGGTACCTGTACTGTCCACACCACGTGTCTAGGGGGCACCTGTACTGTCCACACCACGTGTCTAGGGGGCACCTGTACTGTCCACACCACGTGTCTAGGGGGCACCTCTACTGTCCGCACCATGTGTCTAGGGGGCACCTGTACTGTCCACACCACGTGTCTAGGGGGCACCTGTACTGTCCACACCATGTGTCTAGGGGCACCTGTACTGTCCACACCACGTGTCTAGGGGGCACCTGTACTGTCCGCACCACGTGTCTAGGGGGTACCTGTACTGTCCACACCACGTGTCTAGGGGGCACCTGTACTGTCCGCACCATGTGTCTAGGGGGCACCTGTACTGTCCGCACCATGTGTCTAGGGGGTACCTGTACTGTCTGCACCATGTGTCTAGGGGGCACCTGTACTGTCCACACCATGTGTCTAGGGGGTACCTGTACTGTCTGCACCATGTGTCTAGGAGGTACCTGTACTGTCCGCACCATGTGTCTAGGGGGCACCTGTACTGTCTGCACCATGTGTCTAGGGGGCACCTGTACTGTCCGCACCATGTGTCTAGGGGGTACCTGTACTGTCTGCACCATGTGTCTAGGAGGTACCTGTACTGTCCGCACCATGTGTCTAGGGGGGTACCTGTACTGTCTGCACCATGTGTCTAGGGGGTATCTGTACTGTCCGCACCATGTGTCTAGGGGGTACCTGTACTGTCCGCACCATTTGTCTAGGGGGTACCTGTACTGTCCACACCATGTGTCTAGGAGGTACCTGTACTGTCTGCACCATGTGTCTAGGGGGTACCTGTACTGTCTGCACCATGTGTCTAGGAGGTACCTGTACTGTCCGCACCATGTGTCTAGGGGGTACCTGTACTGTCTGCACCATGTGTCTAGGGGGTATCTGTACTGTCCACACCATGTGTCTAGGGGGTACCTGTACTGTCCGCACCATGTGTCTAGGGGATACCTGTACTGTCCACACCATGTGTCTAGGGGGCACCTGTACTGTCCACACCATGTGTCTAGGGGGTACCTGTACTGTCCGCACCATGTGTCTAGGGGGCACCTGTACTGTCCGCACCATGTGTCTAGGGGGTACCTGTACTGTCTGCACCATGTGTCTAGGGGGCACCTGTACTGTCCACACCATGTGTCTAGGGGGTACCTGTACTGTCCGCACCATGTGTCTAGGGGGTACCTGTACTGTCCGCACCATGTGTCTAGGGGGTACCTGTACTGTCCACACCATGAGTCTAGGGGGCACCTGTATTGTCCGCACCATGTGTCTAGGGGGTACCTGTACTGTCCGCACCATGTGTCTAGGGGGTACCTGTACTGTCCGCACCATGTGTCTAGGGGGTACCTGTACTGCGGGCAACAAATGTCTAGGGGGTACCTGTACTGTCTGCACCATGTGTCTAGGGGGTACCTGTACTGTCCGCACCATGTGTCTAGGGGGGTACCTGTACAGTCCACACCATGTGTCTAGGGGGTACCTGTACTGTCCACACCATGTGTCTAGGGGGTACCTGTACTGTCCGCACCATGTGTCTAGGGGGTACCTGTACTGTCCACACCATGTGTCTAGGGGGTACCTGTACTGTCTGCACCATGTGTCTAGGGGGCACCTGTACTGTCCGCACCATGTGTCTAGGGGGTACCTGTACTGTCCGCACCATGTGTCTAGGGCGCACCTGTACTGTCCACACCATGTGTCTAGGGCGCACCTGTACTGTCCGCACCATGTGTCTAGGGGGTACCTGTACTGTCCGCACCATGTGTCTAGGGGGTACCTGTACTGTCCGCACCATGTGTCTAGGGGGTACCTGTACTGTCCACACTATGTGTCTAGGGGGTACCTGTACTGTCCACACCATGTGTCTAGGGGGTATCTGTACTGTCCGCACGATGTGTCTAGGGGGCACCTGTACTGTCCGCACCATGTGTCTAGGGGGCACCTGTACTGTCCCACACCATGTGTCTAGGGGGCACCTGTACTGTCCACACTATGTGTCTAGGGGGCACCTGTACTGTCCGCACCATGTGTCTAGGGCGCACCTGTACTGTCCGCACCGCGTGTCTAGGGGGCACCTGTACTGTCCACACCATGTGTCTAGGGGGCACCTGTACTGTCCACACCATGTGTCTAGGGGGTACCTGTACTGTCCACACCATGTGTCTAGGGGGTATCTGTACTGTCCGCACGATGTGTCTAGGGGGCACCTGTACTGTCCGCACCATGTGTCTAGGGGGCACCTGTACTGTCCACACCATGTGTCTAGGGGATACCTGTACTGGACCACACCATGTGTCTAGGGGGTACCTGTACTGTCCACACCATGTGTCTAGGGGGTACCTGTACTGTCCACACCATGTGTCTAGGGGGTATCTGTACTGTCCGCACGATGTGTCTAGGGGGCACCTGTACTGTCGGCACCATGTGTCTAGGGGGCACCTGTACTGTCAAAACCATGTGTCTAGGGGGTACCTGTACTGTCTGCACCATGTGTCTAGGGGGCACCTGTACTGTCCACACCATGTGTCTAGGGGGTACCTGTACTGTCCACACCATGTGTCTAGGGGGTACCTGTGCTGTCCGCACCATGTGTCTAGGGGGCACCTGTACTGTCCACACCATGTGTCTAGGGGCACCTGTACTGTCCGCACCATGTGTCTAGGGGTACCTGTACTGTCTGCACCATGTGTCTAGGGGGTACCTGTACTGTCCGCACCATGTGTCTAGGGGGCACCTGTACTGTCCGCACCATGTGTCTAGGGGGCACCTGTACTGTCCGCACCATGTGTCTAGGGGGCACCTGTACTGTCCGCACGATGTGTCTAGGGGCACCTGTACTGTCCACACCATGTGTCTAGGGGGCACCTATACTGTCCACACCATGTGTCTAGGGGGCACCTGTACTGTCCGCACCATGTGTCTAGGGGGCACCTGTACTGTCCGCACCATGTGTCTAGGGGGCACCTGTACTGTCCGCACCATGTGTCTAGGGGGCACCTGTACTGTCCGCACCATGTGTCTAGGGGGCACCTGTACTGTCCGCACCATGTGTCTAGGGGGCACCTGTACTGTCCACACCACGTGTCTAGGGGGCACCTGTACTGTCCGCACCATGTGTCTAGGGGGCACCTGTACTGTCCACACCATGTGTCTAGGGGGCACCTGTTACTGTCCACACCATGTGTCTAGGGGGCACCTGTACTGTTAAAAACCATGTGTCTAGGGGGCACCTGTACTGTCCGCACCATGTGTCTAGGGGGTACCTGTACTGTCCGCACCATGTGTCTAGGGGGCACCTGTACTGTCCGCACCATGTGTCTAGGGGGCACCTGTACTGTCCGCACCATGTGTCTAGGGGGTACCTGTACTGTCCGCACCATGTGTCTAGGGGGTACCTGTACTGTCGCACCATGTGTCTAGGGGGTACCTGTACTGTCCGCACCATGTGTCTAGGGGGTACCTGTACTGTCCACACTATGTGTCTAGGGGGTACCTGTACTGTCCACACCATGTGTCTAGGGGGTATCTGTACTGTCCGCACGATGTGTCTAGGGGGCACCTGTACTGTCCGCACCATGTGTCTAGGGGGCACCTGTACTGTCCACACCATGTGTCTAGGGGGCACCTGTACTGTCCACACTATGTGTCTAGGGGGCACCTGTACTGTCCGCACCATGTGTCTAGGGCGCACCTGTACTGTCCGCACCGCGTGTCTAGGGGGCACCTGTACTGTCCACACCATGTGTCTAGGGGGCACCTGTACTGTCCACACCATGTGTCTAGGGGGTACCTGTACTGTCCACACCATGTGTCTAGGGGGTATCTGTACTGTCCGCACGATGTGTCTAGGGGGCACCTGTACTGTCCGCACCATGTGTCTAGGGGGCACCTGTACTGTCCACACCATGTGTCTAGGGGATACCTGTACTGTCCACACCATGTGTCTAGGGGGTACCTGTACTGTCCACACCATGTGTCTAGGGGTACCTGTACTGTCCACACCATGTGTCTAGGGGGTATCTGTACTGTCCGCACGATGTGTCTAGGGGGCACCTGTACTGTCGGCACCATGTGTCTAGGGGGCACCTGTACTGTCCACACCATGTGTCTAGGGGGTACCTGTACTGTCTGCACCATGTGTCTAGGGGGCACCTGTACTGTCCACACCATGTGTCTAGGGGGTACCTGTACTGTCCACACCATGTGTCTAGGGGGTACCTGTGCTGTCCGCACCATGTGTCTAGGGGGCACCTGTACTGTCCACACCATGTGTCTAGGGGGCACCTGTACTGTCCGCACCATGTGTCTAGGGGGTACCTGTACTGTCCGCACCATGTGTCTAGGGGGTACCTGTACTGTCTGCACCATGTGTCTAGGGGGCACCTGTACTGTCCGCACCATGTGTCTAGGGGGCACCTGTACTGTCCGCACCATGTGTCTAGGGGGCACCTGTACTGTCCGCACCATGTGTCTAGGGGGCACCTGTACTGTCCGCACGATGTGTCTAGGGGGCACCTGTACTGTCCACACCATGTGTCTAGGGGGCACCTATACTGTCCACACCATGTGTCTAGGGGGCACCTGTACTGTCCGCACCATGTGTCTAGGGGGCACCTGTACTGTCCGCACCATGTGTCTAGGGGGCACCTGTACTGTCCGCACCATGTGTCTAGGGGGCACCTGTACTGTCCGCACCATGTGTCTAGGGGGCACCTGTACTGTCCGCACCATGTGTCTAGGGGGCACCTGTACTGTCCACACCACGTGTCTAGGGGGCACCTGTACTGTCCGCACCATGTGTCTAGGGGGCACCTGTACTGTCCACACCATGTGTCTAGGGGGCACCTGTACTGTCCACACCATGTGTCTAGGGGGCACCTGTACTGTTAAAAACCATGTGTCTAGGGGGCACCTGTACTGTCCGCACCATGTGTCTAGGGGGTACCTGTACTGTCCGCACCATGTGTCTAGGGGGCACCTGTACTGTCCGCACCATGTGTCTAGGGGGCACCTGTACTGTCCGCACCATGTGTCTAGGGGGGTACCTGTACTGTCCGCACCATGTGTCTAGGGGGCACCTGTACTGTCCACACCATGTGTCTAGGGGGCACCTGTACTGTCCACACCATGTGTCTAGGGGGCACCTGTACTGTCCACACTATGGTCTAGGGGGTACCTGTACTGTCTGCACCATGTGTCTAGGGGGTACCTGTACTGTCCACACCATGTGTCTAGGGGGTACCTGTACTGTCCACACCATGTGTCTAGGGGGTATCTGTACTGTCCGCACGATGTGTCTAGGGGGCACCTGTACTGTCCGCACCATGTGTCTAGGGGGCACCTGTACTGTCCACACCATGTGTCTAGGGGGTACCTGTACTGTCTGCACCATGTGTCTAGGGGGCACCTGTACTGTCCACACCATGTGTCTAGGGGCACCTGTACTGTCCACACCACGTGTCTAGGGGGCACCTGTACTGTCCACACCATGTGTCTAGGGGGTACCTGTACTGTCCACACCATGTGTCTAGGGGGTACCTGTGCTGTCCGCACCATGTGTCTAGGGGGCACCTGTACTGTCCACACCATGTGTCTAGGGGGCACCTGTACTGTCCACACTATGTGTCTAGGGGGTATCTGTACTGTCCGCACCATGTGTCTAGGGGGCACCTGTACTGTCCGCACCATGTGTCTAGGGGGCACCTGTACTGTCCACACCATGTGTCTAGGGGGCACCTGTACTGTCCACACCATGTGTCTAGGGGGCACCTGTACTGTCCGCACCATGTGTCTAGGGGGTATCTGTACTGTCCGCACCATGTGTCTAGGGGGTACCTGTACTGTCCGCACCATGTGTCTAGGGGGTACCTGTACTGTCCACACCATGTGTCTAGGGGGCACCTGTACTGTCCGCACCATGTGTCTAGGGGGTACCTGTACTGTCTGCACCATGTGTCTAGGGGGTACCTGTACTGTCCGCACCATGTGTCTAGGGGGCACCTGTACTGTCCGCACCATGTGTCTAGGGGGCACCTGTACTGTCCGCACCATGTGTCTAGGGGGTACCTGTACTGTCCGCACCATGTGTCTAGGGGGTACCTGTACTGTCCACACCATGTGTCTAGGGGGCACCTGTACTGTCCGCACGATGTGTCTAGGGGGCACCTGTACTGTCCACACCATGTGTCTAGGGGGCACCTATACTGTCCACACCATGTGTCTAGGGGGCACCTGTACTGTCTGCACCATGTGTCTAGGGGGCACCTGTACTGTCCGCACCATGTGTCTAGGGGGCACCTGTACTGTCCGCACCATGTGTCTAGGGGGCACCTGTACTGTCCGCACCATGTGTCTAGGGGGTACCTGTACTGTCCGCACCATGTGTCTAGGGGGTACCTGTACTGTCCGCACCATGTGTCTAGGGGGCACCTGTACTGTCTGCACCATGTGTCTAGGGGATACCTGTACTGTCTGCACCATGTGTCTAGGGGGTACCTGTACTGTCCGCACCATGTGTCTAGGGGGCACCTGTACTGTCCACACCATGTGTCTAGGGGGCACCTGTACTGTCCGCACCATGTGTCTAGGGGGTACCTGTACTGTCCGCACCATGTGTCTAGGGGGTACCTGTACTGTCCGCACCATGTGTCTAGGGAGCACCTGTACTGTCCGCACCATGTGTCTAGGGGGCACCTGTACTGTCCGCACCATGTGTCTAGGGGGCACCTGTACTGTCCGCACCATGTGTCTAGGGGGCACCTGTACTGTCCGCACCATGTGTCTAGGGGGCACCTGTACTGTCCGCACCATGTGTCTAGGGGGCACCTGTACTGTCCGCACCATGTGTCTAGGGGGCACCTGTACTGTCTGCACCATGTGTCTAGGGGATACCTGTACTGTCCGCACCATGTGTCTAGGGGGTACCTGTACTGTCCGCACCATGTGTCTAGGGGGCACCTGTACTGTCCGCACCATGTGTCTAGGGGGCACCTGTACTGTCCGCACCATGTGTCTAGGGGGCACCTGTACTGTCCGCACCATGTGTCTAGGGGGCACCTGTACTGTCCGCACCATGTGTCTAGGGGGCACCTCTACTGTCCGCACCATGTGTCTAGGGGGCACCTGTACTGTCCGCACCATGTGTCTAGGGGGTACCTGTACTGTCCGCACCATGTGTCTAGGGGGCACCTGTACTGTCCACACCATGTGTCTAGGGGGTACCTGTACTGTCCGCACCATGTGTCTAGGGGGTACCTGTACTGTCCGCACCATGTGTCTAGGGGGCACCTGTACTGTCCGCACCATGTGTCTAGGGGGCACCTGTACTGTCCGCACCATGTGTCTAGGGGGCACCTGTACTGTCCGCACCATGTGTCTAGGGGGCACCTGTACTGTCCACACCATGTGTCTAGGGGGCACCTGTACTGTCCACACCATGTGTCTAGGGGGCACCTGTACTGTCCGCACCATGTGTCTAGGGGGTACCTGTACTGTCCGCACCATGTGTCTAGGGGGTACCTGTACTGTCCGCACCATGTGTCTAGGGGGCACCTGTACTGTCCGCACCATGTGTCTAGGGGGTACCTGTACTGTCCACACCATGTGTCTAGGGGGTATCTGTACTGTCCGCACGATGTGTCTAGGGGGCACCTGTACTGTCCGCACCATGTGTCTAGGGCGCACCTGTACTGTCCGCACCATGTGTCTAGGGGGTACCTGTACTGTCCGCACCATGTGTCTAGGGGGTACCTGTGCTGTCCACACCATGTGTCTAGGGGGTACCTGTACTGTCCGCACCATGTGTCTAGGGGGTACCTGTGCTGTCCACACCATGTGTCTAGGGGGTACCTGTACTGTCCACACCATGTGTCTAGGGGGTACCTGTACTGTCCGCACCATGTGTCTAGGGGGTACCTGTACTGTCTGCAACATGTGTCTAGGGGGTACCTGTACTGTCTGCACCATGTGTCTAGGGGGTACCTGTACTGTCCACACCATGTGTCTAGGGGGTACCTGTACTGTCCGCACCATGTGTCTAGGGGGTACCTGTACTGTCTGCACCATGTGTCTAGGGGGTACCTGTACTGTCCGCACCATGTGTCTAGGGGGCACCTGTACTGTCCACACCATGTGTCTAGGGGGTACCTGTACTGTCCACACCATGTGTCTAGGGGGTACCTGTACTGTCCGCACCATGTGTCTAGGGGGTACCTGTACTGTCTGCACCATGTGTCTAGGGGGTACCTGTACTGTCCGCACCATGTGTCTAGGAGGTACCTGTACTGTCCGCACCATGTGTCTAGGGGGTACCTGTACTGTCCGCACCATGTGTCTAGGGGGTACCTGTGCTGTCCACACCATGTGTCTAGGGGGTATCTGTACTGTCCGCACGATGTGTCTAGGGGGCACCTGTACTGTCCGCACCATGTGTCTAGGGCGCACCTG
The DNA here is from genome assembly GCF_050947455.1 of Rhinoderma darwinii. NCBI lineage: Eukaryota > Metazoa > Chordata > Amphibia > Anura > Rhinodermatidae > Rhinoderma > Rhinoderma darwinii. The sequence continues at coordinate 149,897 of NW_027464159.1, forward strand.
TACTGTCCGCACCATGTGTCTAGGGGGTACCTGTACTGTCCGCACCATGTGTCTAGGGGGTACCTGTGCTGTCCACACCATGTGTCTAGGGGGTACCTGTACTGTCCGCACCATGTGTCTAGGGGGTACCTGTGCTGTCCACACCATGTGTCTAGGGGGTACCTGTACTGTCCACACCATGTGTCTAGGGGGTACCTGTACTGTCCGCACCATGTGTCTAGGGGGCACCTGTACTGTTAAAAACCATGTGTCTAGGGGGCACCTGTACTGTCCGCACCATGTGTCTAGGGGGCACCTGTACTGTTAAAAACCATGTGTCTAGGGGGCACCTGTACTGTCTGCACCATGTGTCTAGGGGGTACCTGTACTGTCTGCACCATGTGTCTAGGGGGTACCTGTACTGTCTGCACCATGTGTCTAGGGGGCACCTGTACTGTCCGCACCATGTGTCTAGGGGGCACCTGTACTGTCTGCACCATGTGTCTAGGGGGTACCTGTACTGTCCGAACCATGTGTCTAGGGGATACCTGTACTGTCCCCACCATGTGTCTAGGGGGTACCTGTACTGTCCGCACCATGTGTCTAGGGGGCACCTGTACTGTCCGCACCATGTGTCTAGGGGGTACCTGTACTGTCCACACCATGTGTCTAGGGGGTACCTGTACTGCGGGCAACAAATGTCTAGGGGGCACCTGTACTGTCCGCACCATGTGTCTAGGGGGTACCTGTACTGTCCGCACCATGTGTCTAGGGATACCTGTACTGTCCCCACCATGTGTCTAGGGGGTACCTGTACTGTCCGCACCATGTGTCTAGGGGGCACCTGTACTGTCCACACCATGTGTCTAGGGAGCACCTGTACTGTCCGCACCATGTGTCTAGGGGGTACCTGTACTGTCCACACCATGTGTCTAGGGGGTACCTGTACTGTCCGCACCATGTGTCTAGAGGGTACCTGTACTGTCCGCACCATGTGTCTAGGGGGTACCTGTACTGTCCGCACCATGTGTCTAGGGGATACCTGTACTGTCCCCACCATGTGTCTAGGGGGTACCTGTACTGTCCGCACGATGTGTCTAGGGGGCACCTGTACTGTCCACACCATGTGTCTAAGGGGCACCTGTACTGTCCACACCATGTGTCTAGGGGGTACCTGTACTGTCCGCACCATGTGTCTAGGGGGTACCTGTACTGTCCACACCATGTGTCTAGGGGGTACCTGTACTGTCCGCACCATGTGTCTAGGGGGCACCTGTACTGTCCACACCATGTGTCTAAGGGGCACCTGTACTGTCCACACCATGTGTCTAGGGGGTACCTGTACTGCGGGCAACAAATGTCTAGGGGGCACCTGTACTGTCCGCACCATGTGTCTAGGGGGCACCTGTACTGTCCACACCATGTGTCTAGGGGGTACCTGTACAGTCCACACCATGTGTCTAGGGGGTACCTGTACAGTCCACACCATGTGTCTAGGGGGGTACCTGTACTGTCCGCACCATGTGTCTAGGGGGGTACCTGTACTGTCCGCACCATGTGTCTAGGGGGTACCTGTACAGTCCACACCATGTGTCTAGGGGGGTACCTGTACAGTCCACACCATGTGTCTAGGGGGGTACCTGTACTGTCCGCACCATGTGTCTAGGGGGTACCTGTACTGTCCACACCATGTGTCTAGGGGGTACCTGTACAGTCCACACCATGTGTCTAGGGGGTACCTGTACTGTCCACACCATGTGTCTAGGGGGTACCTGTACTGTCCACACCATGTGTCTAGGGGGTACCTGTACTGTCCACACCATGTGTCTAGGGGGTACCTGTACTGTCCACACCATGTGTCTAGGGGGTACCTGTACTGTCCACACCATGTGTCTAGGGGGTACCTGTGCTGTCCGCACCATGTGTCTAGGGGGCACCTGTACTGTCCACACCATGTGTCTAGGGGTACCTGTAATGTCCGCACCATGTGTCTAGGGGGTACCTGTACTGTCCACACCATGTGTCTAGGGGGCACCTGTACTGTCCACACCATGTGTCTAGGGGGCACCTGTACTGTCCACACCATGTGTCTAGGGGGCACCTGTACTGTCCACACCATGTGTCTAGGGGGTACCTGTGCTGTCCGCACCATGTGTCTAGGGGGCACCTGTACTGTCCACACCATGTGTCTAGGGGTACCTGTAATGTCCGCACCATGTGTCTAGGGGGTATCTGTACTGTCCGCACCATGTGTCTAGGGGGCACCTGTACTGTCCACACCATGTGTCTAGGGGGTACCTGTACTGTCCACACCATGTGTCTAGGGGGCACCTGTACTGTCCGCACCATGTGTCTAGGGGGTACCTGTACTGTCCGCACCATGTGTCTAGGGGATACCTGTACTGTCCGCACCATGTGTCTAGGGGGTACCTGTACTGTCCGCACCATGTGTCTAGGGGGCACCTGTACTGTCCGCACCATGTGTCTAGGGGGTACCTGTACTGTCCGCACCATGTGTCTAGGGGGCACCTGTACTGTCCGCACCATGTGTCTAGGGGGCACCTGTACTGTCCACACCATGTGTCTAGGGGGGTACCTGTACTGTCCACACCATGTGTCTAGGGGGCACCTGTACTGTCCGCACCATGTGTCTAGGGGGCACCTGTACTGTCCGCACCATGTGTCTAGGGGGCACCTGGCACCTGTAATGTCCGCACAATGTGTCTAGGGGGCACCTGTAATGTCCGCACCATGTGTCTAGGGGGTACCTGTACTGTCCGCACCATGTGTCTAGGGGGTACCTGTACTGTCCACACCATGTGTCTAGGGGGTACCTGTACTGTCAACACCACGTGTCTAGGGGGCACCTGTACTGTCCGCACCCCGGACGAAGGCAGTTGCCGAAACGCGCGTCGGGTCCAGACATCCTCTTCATGTCTACTGGTATGTTGTACAGCTATTACTGTCTTTCTTGCCTGGTACTGGCCTGTTACCTCTTTGTGCGGTTATGTATAATGCTGTATGTTATTTGTAGCACTGATCCTGTAATACACACCATGGCATATACTAGGCTATCATACATATATAGACAATCACTGTGTTCAGGTATCTGCATATAACTGTTGCCACACATATACTCTCATAGAGGCAACCCAGGCAGTACATACATGCATTCTATCCCCTGTTGACCTTCTTTTTGCCATCATTCATTAGGCTTTATCAGCTACAGGTCCGCACAGGCACGTATACTATTCTACCTTTGCTGTATCAACAAATTAACAAGCCTGTATAGATTCATGTCACATCTACATCCGGTACATGTTTGTGGTTGATGTCTTTTTATTGAGTGACTCATTCCCTGTTCCAGTTTTAACCTTTGTTATGGTTTCATGTCAATAAAATTTTGTATTTTTGCTATCATTTTTGTTGTGCTTCAGTCGATCATTTTCTTTGTTGGATTCATCAATTGTTGATCGATGCACCAAGGTCATCTTGGTCATTACCTAGGACGCAAACACAGTAGATCTCATATTGTTCAGCAACGTTGCTTTATATTGAACATTACTCTGTGTCTGTGCCCTTTTTCGGTGGTATTGTATTTGTATATGTCCGCACCATGTGTCTAGGGGGCACCTGTACTGTCCACACCATGTGTATAGGGGGCACCTGTACTGTCCACACCATGTGTCTAGGGGGTACCTGTACTGTCCGCACGATGTGTCTAGGGGGCACCTGTACTGTCCACACCATGTGTCTAGGGGGCACCTGTACTGTCTGCACGATGTGTCTAGGGGGCACCTGTACTGTCCACACCATGTGTCTAGGGGGTACCTGTACTGTCCGCACGATGTGTCTAGGGGGCACCTGTACTGTCCGCACCATGTGTCTAGGGGGTACCTGTACTGTCCGCACCATGTGTCTAGGGGGTACCTGTACTGTCCGCACCATGTGTCTAGGGGGTACCTGTACTGTCCGCACCATGTGTCTAGGGGGCACCTGTACTGTCCGCACCATGTGTCTAGGGGGTACCTGTACTGTCCGCACCATGTGTCTAGGGGGGTACCTGTACAGTCCACACCATGTGTCTAGGGGGTACCTGTACTGTCCACACCATGTGTCTAGGGGGTACCTGTACTGTCCACACCATGTGTCTAGGGGGTACCTGTACTGTCCACACCATGTGTCTAGGGGGTACCTGTACTGTCCACACCATGTGTCTAGGGGGTACCTGTACTGTCCACACCATGTGTCTAGGGGGTACCTGTACTGTCCACACCATGTGTCTAGGGGGTACCTGTACTGTCCGCACCATGTGTCTAGGGGGGTACCTGTACAGTCCACACCATGTGTCTAGGGGGTACCTGTGCTGTCCGCACCATGTGTCTAGGGGGCACCTGTACTGTCCAGACCATGTGTCTAGGGGTACCTGTAATGTCCGCACCATGTGTCTAGGGGGTACCTGTACTGTCCACACCATGTGTCTAGGGGGGTACCTGTACTGTCCGCACCATGTGTCTAGGGGGCACCTGTACTGTCCGCACCATGTGTCTAGGGGGCACCTGTACTGTCCGCACCATGTGTCTAGGGGATACCTGTACTGTCCACACCATGTGTCTAGGGGGGTACCTGTACTATCCACACCATGTGTCTAGGGGATACCTGTACTGTCCACACCATGTGTCTAGGGGGGTACCTGTACTATCCACACCATGTGTCTAGGGGGTACCTGTACTGTCCACACCATGTGTCTAGGGGGTACCTGTACTGTCCACACCATGTGTCTAGGGGGGTACCTGTACTATCCACACCATATGTCTAGGGGGCACCTGTACTGTCCACACCATGTGTCTAGGGGGCACCTGTACTGTCCACACCATGTGTCTAGGGGGTACCTTTGCTGTCCACACCATGTGTCTAGGGGGCACCTGTACTGTCCGCACCATGTGTCTAGGGGGTACCTGTACTGTCCGCACCATGTGTCTAGGGGGTACCTGTACTGTCCGCACCATGTGTCTAGGGAGCACCTGTACTGTCCGCACCATGTGTCTAGGGGGCACCTGTACTGTCCGCACCATGTGTCTAGGGGGCACCTGTACTGTCCGCACCATGTGTCTAGGGGGCACCTGTACTGTCCGCACCATGTGTCTAGGGGGCACCTGTACTGTCCGCACCATGTGTCTAGGGGGCACCTGTACTGTCCGCACCATGTGTCTAGGGGCACCTGTACTGTCTGCACCATGTGTCTAGGGGATACCTGTACTGTCCGCACCATGTGTCTAGGGGGTACCTGTACTGTCCGCACCATGTGTCTAGGGGGCACCTGTACTGTCCGCACCATGTGTCTAGGGGGCACCTGTACTGTCCGCACCATGTGTCTAGGGGGCACCTGTACTGTCCGCACCATGTGTCTAGGGGGCACCTCTACTGTCCGCACCATGTGTCTAGGGGGCACCTCTACTGTCCGCACCATGTGTCTAGGGGGCACCTGTACTGTCCGCACCATGTGTCTAGGGGGTACCTGTACTGTCCGCACCATGTGTCTAGGGGGCACCTGTACTGTCCACACCATGTGTCTAGGGGTACCTGTACTGTCCGCACCATGTGTCTAGGGGGTACCTGTACTGTCCGCACCATGTGTCTAGGGGGCACCTGTACTGTCCGCACCATGTGTCTAGGGGGCACCTGTACTGTCCGCACCATGTGTCTAGGGGGCACCTGTACTGTCCACACCATGTGTCTAGGGGGCACCTGTACTGTCCGCACCATGTGTCTAGGGGTACCTGTACTGTCCGCACCATGTGTCTAGGGGGTACCTGTACTGTCCGCACCATGTGTCTAGGGGGCACCTGTACTGTCCGCACCATGTGTCTAGGGGGTACCTGTACTGTCCACACCATGTGTCTAGGGGGTATCTGTACTGTCCGCACGATGTGTCTAGGGGGCACCTGTACTGTCCGCACCATGTGTCTAGGGCGCACCTGTACTGTCCGCACCATGTGTCTAGGGGGTACCTGTACTGTCCGCACCATGTGTCTAGGGGGTACCTGTGCTGTCCACACCATGTGTCTAGGGGTACCTGTACTGTCCGCACCATGTGTCTAGTGGGTACCTGTGCTGTCCACACCATGTGTCTAGGGGGTACCTGTACTGTCCACACCATGTGTCTAGGGGGTACCTGTACTGTCCGCACCATGTGTCTAGGGGGTACCTGTACTGTCTGCAACATGTGTCTAGGGGTACCTGTACTGTCTGCACCATGTGTCTAGGGGGTACCTGTACTGTCCACACCATGTGTCTAGGGGGTACCTGTACTGTCCGCACCATGTGTCTAGGGGGTACCTGTACTGTCTGCACCATGTGTCTAGGGGGTACCTGTACTGTCCGCACCATGTGTCTAGGGGGCACCTGTACTGTCCACACCATGTGTCTAGGGGGTACCTGTACTGTCCACACCATGTGTCTAGGGGGTACCTGTACTGTCCGCACCATGTGTCTAGGGGGTACCTGTACTGTCTGCACCATGTGTCTAGGGGGTACCTGTACTGTCCGCACCATGTGTCTAGGAGGTACCTGTACTGTCCGCACCATGTGTCTAGGGGGTACCTGTACTGTCCGCACCATGTGTCTAGGGGGTACCTGTGCTGTCCACACCATGTGTCTAGGGGGTATCTGTACTGTCCGCACGATGTGTCTAGGGGGCACCTGTACTGTCCGCACCATGTGTCTAGGGCGCACCTGTACTGTCCGCACCATGTGTCTAGGGGGTACCTGTACTGTCCGCACCATGTGTCTAGGGGGTACCTGTGCTGTCCACACCATGTGTCTAGGGGGTACCTGTACTGTCCGCACCATGTGTCTAGGGGGTACCTGTGCTGTCCACACCATGTGTCTAGGGGGCACCTGTACTGTCCGCACCATGTGTCTAGGGGGTACCTGTACTGTCCGCACCATGTGTCTAGGGGGTACCTGTACTGTCCACACCATGTGTCTAGGGGGTACCTGTACTGTCCGCACCATGTGTCTAGGGGGCACCTGTACTGTTAAAAACCATGTGTCTAGGGGGCACCTGTACTGTCCGCACCATGTGTCTAGGGGGCACCTGTACTGTTAAAAACCATGTGTCTAGGGGGCACCTGTACTGTCTGCACCATGTGTCTAGGGGGTACCTGTACTGTCTGCACCATGTGTCTAGGGGGTACCTGTACTGTCTGCACCATGTGTCTAGGGGGCACCTGTACTGTCCGCACCATGTGTCTAGGGGGCACCTGTACTGTCTGCACCATGTGTCTAGGGGGTACCTGTACTGTCCGAACCATGTGTCTAGGGGATACCTGTACTGTCCCCACCATGTGTCTAGGGGGTACCTGTACTGTCCGCACCATGTGTCTAGGGGGCACCTGTACTGTCCGCACCATGTGTCTAGGGGGTACCTGTACTGTCCACACCATGTGTCTAGGGGGTACCTGTACTGCGGGCAACAAATGTCTAGGGGGCACCTGTACTGTCCGCACCATGTGTCTAGGGGGTACCTGTACTGTCCGCACCATGTGTCTAGGGGATACCTGTACTGTCCCCACCATGTGTCTAGGGGGTACCTGTACTGTCCGCACCATGTGTCTAGGGGGCACCTGTACTGTCCACACCATGTGTCTAGGGAGCACCTGTACTGTCCGCACCATGTGTCTAGGGGGTACCTGTACTGTCCACACCATGTGTCTAGGGGGTACCTGTACTGTCCGCACCATGTGTCTAGAGGGTACCTGTACTGTCCGCACCATGTGTCTAGGGGGTACCTGTACTGTCCGCACCATGTGTCTAGGGGATACCTGTACTGTCCCCACCATGTGTCTAGGGGGTACCTGTACTGTCCGCACCATGTGTCTAGGGGGCACCTGTACTGTCCACACCATGTGTCTAAGGGGCACCTGTACTGTCCACACCATGTGTCTAGGGGGTACCTGTACTGCGGGCAACAAATGTCTAGGGGGCACCTGTACTGTCCGCACCATGTGTCTAGGGGGCACCTGTACTGTCCACACCATGTGTCTAGGGGGTACCTGTACAGTCCACACCATGTGTCTAGGGGGTACCTGTACAGTCCACACCATGTGTCTAGGGGGGTACCTGTACTGTCCGCACCATGTGTCTAGGGGGGTACCTGTACTGTCCGCACCATGTGTCTAGGGGGTACCTGTACAGTCCCACACCATGTGTCTAGGGGGGTACCTGTACAGTCCACACCATGTGTCTAGGGGGGTACCTGTACTGTCCGCACCATGTGTCTAGGGGGTACCTGTACTGTCCACACCATGTGTCTAGGGGGTACCTGTACAGTCCACACCATGTGTCTAGGGGGTACCTGTACTGTCCACACCATGTGTCTAGGGGGTACCTGTACTGTCCACACCATGTGTCTAGGGGGTACCTGTACTGTCCACACCATGTGTCTAGGGGGTACCTGTACTGTCCACACCATGTGTCTAGGGGGTACCTGTACTGTCCACACCATGTGTCTAGGGGGTACCTGTGCTGTCCGCACCATGTGTCTAGGGGGCACCTGTACTGTCCACACCATGTGTCTAGGGGTACCTGTAATGTCCGCACCATGTGGTCTAGGGGGTACCTGTACTGTCCACACCATGTGTCTAGGGGGCACCTGTACTGTCCACACCATGTGTCTAGGGGGCACCTGTACTGTCCACACCATGTGTCTAGGGGGCACCTGTACTGTCTGCACCATGTGTCTAGGGGGTACCTGTACTGTCCACACCATGTGTCTAGGGGTACCTGTGCTGTCCGCACCATGTGTCTAGGGGGCACCTGTACTGTCCACACCATGTGTCTAGGGGTACCTGTAATGTCCGCACCATGTGTCTAGGGGGTACC